>NC_092228.1:15193306-15250806 GCF_036320965.1 Panulirus ornatus
TGGTACAATTCTCTTTTTTTTTTCGTATTTTTCCAGATTCTTTTAAAATTTTTCTTTAGATTTCAGTATATTCGAGCAGCTTCCTTCCCTGGTCACCCTTGATCCCCACGAGGGAGAGGGTCGGAGGGGGGGATGACAGTGATGTACTCTTGGTTCCTCCGCCTGTCAGGCCGTCCATCTCTCTCTCTCTCTCTCTCTCTCTCTCTCTCTCTCTCTCTCTCTCTCTCTCTCTCTCTTCTTATCCGTCCGTCCAAGACTCCGTCAGTAGACGGGCTGATACCCGCCGCCGCATAACCTGTTCTCATCACCGTATGAGAGCCAGACTTCGTGAAGTCTGGGCCTCGCAATGGACAAGGAAGAAGGGTTATGATTGGCTTACGAGTCGAATGGCTTCAAGGTTAAGGTCGTTGTGACACGGAGAGGAATATGTCGCATTACCCAACACCCACGTACAGCTCGAGCAACGGCTGAATATCAGTCGCGCATTATCTCGCGTAAAATCGACCGTGGCTTCCTCCTGGGGAAGGGAGGGCAACAAACATTCAGGTTGACTTTCGGGTTAAAGTTGCCTGCGTGCCCGCATGTGATGGGACAATTCCAGTCCCGTAGTTTCATTTGGGAGAGAAAGAAACGCGATATGATTTTTTCCACCAAGGAGCTTTTGATTAAGCTTGCGTCACCTCAACCAAGTTTGGCTTTCTTTTGCAACAAAGAGGATCCCAATTAATTTTCAGCCCAGGAAGTTAGCGGTTAAAATCGCTTATATATATATATATATATATATATATATATATATATATATATATATATATATATATATATATATATATATATATATATATCGTCTGAAGAAGGTTTCAAAGTTTGGTAACAGTCACCGACATGGAACTGACTGACATGGAGCTCAGAGTTTTAGCTTTACATTTTTTCCCCCTATCCTTGCGAAGCAGCATTTGCCTCCTCCAGGTGAATGGTGGGATGGATCCTGCAGACTTTTGCAAGACAGGGGAAGAAAGAAAAATCGGTGATGGCCCTACTCCTTAAGGAGCAAAATTCTCTCACAATTAGAATATTGCTATGTGCTGACGTCGTATCATAAGATGGGAGAAATGGCAACATTAGAAAGTGTGTTCCGAGATCCGGCACGGCCCGTATTGACGTGTTAAAGGAACTAGATTATTGAGAACGACTGAAATCACTGAAGGCCGTAGTCCCTGAAGCGCAAGCAAGGAGGAAAGGTATGCAACATATCATCATCATGACCCCCACACTTCGAACATATTTAGAAGTCATTGTCCCCAACCTACACGTGGAGTTAACGTCCTACTGGCACGACAGGCATGTAAATATATAATAGACAGCCTCGAGAGTCAAAAGAGAGGGAACATCTCCAGACATGGAGGCCGGTGGACTCCGTCTCCAGACATGGAGGCCAGTGGACCCGAGGATGGACGGTCGAGAAATCTTAAGTTGTTGGACAAGTAGTTACGGAGTTTACCTGGCGCTCAGCCGGTCTGTGGTTGCTAAGTGTGGGCCTGCGGGCTGTGGCTTCCTACAGCCTGGTCGACCAACGACCCAGTCCAGCAACTCTGGGGCCCAGCCTGGGCTGTTTGGGGGGGTAGGAGAGTAAATCAAGGTAACTCGAAAGGGTAAGTAATTCTGATATCGGACTAAGTCAAAGATCACACCGTACGAGGAATGACTTTTTACATCGAGGTTCCATATGACGTTTGCCTTGGATGCAAAGTGGAACTTGGCTGATTACGGTCTCATGATGTTTTGAGAAGCCAGCGTCGCTGTTGTGGAGACCTGAAAATATTGCTCTCTCCATCATCATCGCCACAGAGAACGTTATTCTGGGGCTGAAGCTATTGTTCGTAAGTTGTTTACACCAGACCACGTGTTTATTCATCTGTCCATGTGTCTGTCTATCTATCCATGTATCAATCTGACGATCCATGTATCTATCTGTCGATCTGTGTGTCAGTCTGTCTGACTATCTGTCCATCTATCTATCTATCTCTGGCTATATATGTTATTATTAGCAGTAGTAGTGATAGTAGTAGTAGCAGTAGTAGTAGTAGCAGGCGTCGCCGTGCCGTGCGAGCAATATACAATCGCTTCTTTCCACGTACGTATTCATGAAGATATTGAGTCTCCATTTAACAGTGTTATTGTCGTAGATTCCAGGGTTTACCGAATGTATACCCCCAGAGAAAATAACACAAATATCCCGGTCTTCCCACGCCCGGGAGGGTGGGGGATATTATTCGGGTCACGACGGTGGACGCCAGAGGCAGTAATTTTATACACATGGGTTGCTTAATTGTGGCCGGGATTGAATTAGAGAATGTTCCCCCCCCCTACCCGCCGCTCACCACAGCCATCAGGATTCAGCACACGCCACATGACGCAGCGCCGCGGGATTTTCCGTCGTATATTGGTACCCCATTGTGTTGGAGGTCAGTGCTATAAAGTGTCCCTCTGGGTTGTTAACCTGGTGTAATGATGTGGCTGCTGTACAACACTGAAGTGTCCCTCTGGGTTGTTGGCTGTTGTACAACACTGAAGTGTCCCTCTGGGTTGTTAACCTAGTGTAATGATGTGACTGCTGTACAACACTGAAGTGTTCCCTCTGGGTTGTTAACCTAGTGTAATGATGTGACTGCTGTACAACACTGAAGTGTTCCCTCTGGGTTGTTAACCTAGTGTAATGATGCGGTTGTTATAAGCTCTTGTTGGTCGGACACGGAAGGCGCGACCTTTGAGCACAACGGGATGAACCTTGGGTGCGATGACCCAACCTTTGACTTGACCCTGAGGGTCGAGGGTGATAGTGTCTTGGTCAAGGGTCTCACCGTCGTGTGTAAGGGTCGCATCCCCATGCTGATGGATCGTACCGTGGTGCCCAAGGGTCGTAGCGTCGTGCTCAAGGGTCGGACCGTGGTGCTCAAGGATTGTAGCGTCGTGCTCACGCGTCGTACCGTGATGCTTAAGGGTTGTACCGTGTTGCTCAAGGGTCGTACCGTGTTGCTCAAGGGTCGTACCGTTGTGCTCAAGGGCTTGATAAGGAACCACGGCGGGAAATGCTACCGGGGGGAAGGTTGTCCCCGAGTTCACACCACACGGCGCGCGTCCAGACCGAGTTGGCAGCCAGGCTCTCCTGAGAGAGCGTCACATTATTTACCGCGGCTCGATCCGGCGACGACACTCTCAAACGTCTGCTGTTGACTCCCGGGTTACCAGCTTCAGCGGGTCAACAACTCCGGGATTAGTCCGCTTTTCTGATGACAGTAGTGGCCTCGGCGTTCCTCCCTTGCACCCCAATGTTTTCCCCAAACCGATTTGTATTTACCTTCAGCCTTTATGTCTTGTATACCTGTCATATACTTTTTCGCCGTCGTCTCTTACATACGTGTGGTTTTTACCCTCTTCCTTCTTATGCTCATAAATAGTTCTTATAGTTTTCGTATTATCTCCTGATTTCAAGTAAGACTTGGTTCCATCGGCGTCTTTATTTCTTGTCATTTTCAGTTGCTGTTTTGTGATGTCATATCTTCCCTACAGCTTCATTGTTCCCGTGCTCCCTGTGTCCTCTCCCTCTTTATTTTCTCCTCCTCTTCTTCTTCTCCTTTCTTGTCACCCTCAACGCCCTGTTCACCTCCTGTCTCCTCCTCCTCGCACCATCACACACCATCTCTCTCTCTCTCACTCTCTAACTTCAGCCACCCTCCCTCCCTCCCGGCTTTCCCTACTGCTAGATCGTCTCTTTCACTGCGTCTCACTCTCCTTCCTCTCTCTTACTTCCATCACTCATGCCGTCTCCCCCTTTCCCCCTCCTGCCGCCTCACCATCTCCCTGCCTCTCTCCCTCCTGCCGCCTGTCACTCTACTTCCTGCCGCTGCCCTTGTCCCTCCCCCATGTTGCCTCGTCCTCTCCCTTCCGTCCTCACCCATTCTTCCCCCTGCCACCCTCCTCTCTTTGTTGACACAGCAGGAGAGAGAAAGAGAGAGAGAGAGAGAGCAGCTGTCAGCAGTTGCCCCGCACTACCAGACTCCGTCCCTCCCTCCCACTCTTCCTCCCTCTAGGTCTTCCTCTTCCCCCTCCACCTCCTCCTCCTCCTCCTCCTCCTCGCCTCTCCGTCGCTCCATTATCCTCGTTTATGTGTCCTCTTGCGCCCGCGGCCTCTCTCCACCGGCACCGCTCTCGTTACTCCTGACGCCGCGCTGCTGTGAGGGAGTGAGAGGCTGAGGGAGGGAGGTGCTGGGGGAAGAGAAATGCTAGGAGGGTAGAGGGAAGGGGGATGGGAGTGAGTTTGTGTGTGTGTGTGTGTGTGTGTGTGTGTGTGTGTGTGAACGCCAGTCGACATTCCAACCCTGGGTCTCATTATTGCGCTTTTTACTGTTTTTCTCCCGTGGTTTTAGTGGTCTTAAATGTGCCGACGGGGTTGTCGAAGCCGGGCAGGGCGACGAATCCCGGCTGCTTCAGTGTCGGGTTCGTATGTCTCGACCCGGCTTTGTTGTCACCTCCTTTTTTTTCTTATGTGTGTGTGTGTGTGTGTGTGTGTGTGTGTGTGTGTGTGTGTTCCGGGAACTATTCGTAGGATGGTGAAAGAAGATGGGGTGTTGGTCGGGTACTAACCTCCAGCAGAAGCTTTGGTAAGTCAGTATGAAAACAATGGTGTAACTTTCCCCCGTGAGATATTTGGCCCAGAGTGTCGCGCTGAAGGATCAAATACGACCCCTTCCTCCTCGCACTTAAGCTGACTACGCTTTCTCCTCGCGCTTAAGCTGACGGTCTAATTAAGTCAAGAGTTGAGGCTTAGTTCTTTGACTTTTTTTTTTGTTTTTTGTTTCCCAGGACACGAGAGAGAGAGAGAGAGAGAGAGAGAGAGAGAGAGAGAGAGAGAGAGAGAGAGAGAGAGAGAGAGAGAGAGAGAGAATTTTAATTTGTGGCTCTGAACATTTTTTTTCTTATTCTTTTCCGGAGGATGATCTGTCGGTCGTTCGGTGTGTGTGTGTGTGTGTGTGTGTGTGTGTGTGTGTGTGTATGTGATGTTACCGACACCTGGTCACGAAACTACTCGTTGTTGTCAGGTGGGGTTGTTTGCCATCGGAGTTCATGCACCTGTTAGCACTGTATGGGACGCGTCCATCAGATGACGTATGGACTTGCAACACCCCTTTTTATTGGAGTCCTTTGTCCGTGCATTGTACCCACTGTGCGCGCTCTGGGCTTGCCTGCCTCCACCTGTCCCCTTCTGTATGCTCTTCATACACACTTATCACTCTGTGCTTGTCTCCACCCTGTCCCCTACTGTATACCCTTCATATACACCTTCACCCTCGCATGTTCATCTATTGCACCGTCTTTCTATTTAATGCTATCTTCCCCGTATCTCCTGCTATGTGTCCTTCACCCACACTATCTCCTTCATATGTCCGTGTATGGTAACCGTTGTAGCTCAGTGCTTGCCTCTCTCTCTCTCTCTCTCTCTCTCTCTCTCTCTCTCTCTCTCTCTCTCTCTCTCTCTCTCTCTCTCTCTCTCTCTCTCCTCCTCCCCCCCCCTCCCCCCTCCCCCCCCCCCCCCCTCTCTCTCTCTCTCTCTCTCTCTCCTCAGCTGCTATGTGCCCTTCGCCCCCACACCACCACAGAAACACTTCCTCTATGTATCCTCAAACAGAGAGCCTCGTAAGTTTGATGTAAATGTTACGGTATCCCACACCCCTCTGGTTAATGCCCTAATCCAGCGGAATTGAGTTCGAGTGTGTCGTTGCGTCGAGTGTTGACGCCGTCAGCTGGCATAGGTTACCTGATGATGAACTTGGGCTCACAGGTGGCAGATGGATTTTGATATTGGTAAGTGCAGAGTTGTTTACACCCCGGTCGTAAAAAACGAGAAGGGCTAACTACGATATGTTTAGCCACGATGGGTGAAGGAGAGAAAGAGACTCGGATGACTTGAACCCAAATTAAGCAGTAGAGAGAAGCAATAAGAAGAGTAGAGCAAAGGTCTGAGGTTCATAAGTAATGGCATTCGAACCCACATCTAAGAAAGTGATGCTCAATCTTCACAGTTCACGGATGCGTCTTCACCTTGTTCAGTCCTGGTCACCCCTACTTGAAGAGGCAGATGTTATGAGAGGAAGTACAGCGACGAGGAGCTACGTACCTGGATGATATTCGGACTGAGACACAGATTGCGTGAGACCCGGCTACACGACGTCAACTGATTTACTTTAGAAATGATAAGGTGAAGAGGTGCTTTGATAACGGCATTCAAAATGATCAAAGACTTTGATAAAATCGGTCTAAGCTGGATTTGTCGTGATTTCACACGTGGTTGATGGATACGAATAGATTCGTGGGCAAACGTTGTAATGGACTTCAAATGAGCCAGAATACTTCTTCCTTAACATTGATACAGTTAAGAGTAGTTGAAAGCAAAACCATGGGTACATTAAAGAAAAGACTTGACTATCAGTAAACTTCAGATTCGTGAGTGGCATTATTTGCGCCTCATGGATTACGTGAAATGTTTACTTATATTTCCTCTGAGGTCATGTGTCTGTTTTTCTACTCGTGCCTCACAAGTCTCTGTATTTCCGATCTCTCTACCATCACAAACAGCAGGCACGGAAGGAACCCGGTGCGTTCTGTGTTGACGTTCTTTTGTCGTGCTTTATGTTCGTTCGTGGTGGACGATGGTTGGATGGTCATATTTGTGTCTCGTCTTGTGGAGAGGGAGGCAGACGACTCGCACCGTCACCACAACACTTGATGTAGAGTTAACGCTTCCTCTGAGTCAGCTGCTGCACCCCTGTGGATGGAAACGCACCCGTGCAGACTTCTAGTCGTTCGTAATGCATGTACATAACACTCACAGTGACCCCCATCCTTCACTTGATAATGTCCACTCCCTTTGCCCGACGCGTTGTCGCTCCGCTCACAAAGGAATACAGAAGTCATTCAAGCAGTGACAGGCCACTTGGTCCCATCGAGGCTTTTTTGTGATAGTGGAAGAGACATGAATGTCATAGACCTCATGCTGTTTTCCCAAGAGCCCCTCATTTATCTTCGAGTATGACAGCGCTCTCTAGGCATTCTCCCGGTAACAGCGTTAGCCGTCTGTAGCCGTGTTATGAGGGTGTTACTGTCGAAGTGCGGAATCCAGATACCTCACTGGGTAAACACAGATAACATTTGTCAGCACAGTCTTTAAGAAAAACGGGATCAGGTGCCGATTGCACAGACCCCTTTGTTATGTACTGCATGATTTGCGGTGGTACTCGGCGTATGCTATGTGGGTACTTCCTCTGACCTGCTTTTAGTGCTTGCTTTGTGTCTGCTGCAGGCGGCGCAGCCTACGCCCTCCGGATGGTACTTGATATCGACTTTCGAGCCAGTGGTTACTCGACCGATCCTACCAGCCGCACAGGGCCCCAACAACATCTTAACTAGGGACGTGAAGAAAGAAAGAAAACGCGCGCTTCCAGACACAGAGAGAGAGAGAGAGAGAGAGAGAGAGAGAGAGAGAGAGAGAGAGAGAGAGAGAGAGAGAGAGAGAGGCGGAGTACATTGTAGTCAACAGGTTATTTAACATAATGGAGTGATTTCACTAACAAGGGTAACTTGAATGCCACTCTGCAAGATACGTTTAAAAATAGACTTGACAGATACCTCGCTTCAAGTCCACACGGCCCGACATTTGCGCCACCTTAGTTATAAACTTGACAGCCTTGTCTCCCCCGTCATCTGTTTGCTTCTGTGCTCTTTCCAGTCTAACCTGCGTGTGTCTGATCTCTCTTTTAATTCACCTAGTCTCCATACGATCCAGTGGTCTGTTGCCGTTTCTAAGATACTAGGCTACTGCTGCAAATAGATATAGATACCTTCTCTCAAGACAGGCGAGATAACAGTTTAAGAAAGTATTGCCGGGTCATCCATCATAACGATCGTCCCCCACTGATCGTTGGGTGTCATCATGGCTGGCAGTAACTGAATATACCAAGGCACAACATTATATAGCGACGGGGATTATGTGTACGAGTTTACACGTGGAATATCCTACAGTATATGGCGTCCAGTTTACACTTACATGACCTCTCTACATCAGGGATGACTGAAATAGCAACCGAAAAGGTGCCCTGAACACAAGAGCGAACTTGTGTGAACATCCGGGTCGTCCCACAGCTGGTTAACTGGGTGTCTGTAAGCGTTAGACGCTGTTGACCGCCCAGTGGAGTACTTAAAAACCTCATCGGACAGATGTCAGCGAGTGTAACTGACAAGCGTGGTGAAGGTTAGGTGTAGGTCTGGTGGGCGGTCCCTGCGGCCTGTAGCGATGGGAGGAGGAGCAACATTGCAGAGTGGTGATAGACTAAGGTGTGGAGGTAGAGAAGCAGGAGCTCCTATACGTAGATTATTGAATGTCAAACTCGTAAACTGGAACAGAATCAGATATACTTTACTGCTCTGTTTGAGGGATATCTTTAATCCTAGTGGAATCCATTGCGGGTTTTCGTAACGTAAGGCGTGTGTATTCCATTGACAGTGTAAGTCTTAGCCACTGATATGATAGTATTACGGACAGCGAGGCTAAAGATGAAACTTCAGTGGTGTGGTGCGGTATGTTGTGTTGTCGACCGTCCCCCGGTACTGGTGAAGCTGCAAGTGATAGCTGTGAAAATTCAGTGGTGTGGTGCGGTATGCTGTGTTGTCCACCGACCCCCGGTACTGGTGAAGCTGCAAGTGATAGCTGACCTTCGTAAGCTCTCTGGTTGTCATGCGGGCTGGTCAGGTGTGCTGAATGACGCTGGGGGAATCAGCTTCTGCAATTGTGTGGCTCGTGAATCACAATTCGATCGTCAGGCTTGGGATCAGTGGTCTAGAAAATGTCACTGAATTCTTGTAAATGGAAAGGAATTTCTACTCCGGCGAGAGGCTAGGGTGGTGGTGGATGTGTTATTCTCTGACGTTCCTTCGATTCGTTGTCATGCGCAGATCGCGAGGAATCCTTCCCCGCTTGGTTCCAGGCTGTTAAGTTCACGTTCTTCCGACCTTTCATGATCGCTGCTGCCCTCTGACGAAGGCGGGACTAGAGAGAGCGTGCCCTGGGAGAAAGCAGAATTTAATATCGTCAGTGGTAGCGGCGGAGTGCGCCGTCCTGTCTAGCGGTTTTGCCAAGATTATGCCGCTAATTAACTCGCTCCGGCCCGGTCAGCCGGGCCAGGGCGCCTCCGACATCGGCGGGACGGGGCGGGGCGGGAAGGGAAGGGAGGAGGAGGAGGCGGAGGAGAATCAAAAGGTAGGAGGAGCGGAAGGCCAGCCGGAGGAGGAGGAGGGAGGAGAGAGGGATGCGGTGTCAGCCAGCCGAGATAAGGCACGCACTCCCGCCCGATACGCCGAGGACGCTGATTATACCTCGCCAAGCATCACCACTGGTGGCCAAGATAGGGCCAACCCACGGCAACAGTATAATCTTTAGTCTCGTCCCTGAGCGTGGGCCGCTCGGCCTTTTGGTCGGCGTGGTGGTAATTGTGGGCGAGAACTGGATAAAGTCCTCGGCCGTTAAGGTCGGTAATCGCCCGTTGGGGTAGTGAAATACCCGGTCTTATTCACCGAGGTGAATTAGAGTGAGACACTGCCCAGCCGTACTCGTTTTCAGGACGATAATCACATGTAAGATAATTGGAATTGAGCTGTGGTTGTCGTTGGGGGTGAGATAAGGCCATCCCACACCCTCTCAATAAGTCGACTGTCACATGTTGTGGCGGCAGCAAGACCCCCGCTATTGTGTGCGTGTAGCAGGGAGGGTGCATCGCGTTCTTCGCCCTTGACTCTCTTGTACTTCGGGGTCGCGTCAATTTGCTTTGGGTTGTTGTGGTGTTGGTGACGGCGCCTGTCAGACCACCGTCCTTGGTGTGTCGTATGCACGCACTATTGCCATTTCGTTCCCCGCACGTCTGTTTCTCCAACGTGGCTCACTGAACGTAAAAGTTTACTCCCTGTAAAACCCATAAGCATAAATAGATTCAAGTTAGCGTTTTTATTCTATGGATGTCTTTTTTTTTTAATCCTTGCTGGACTCTCATGGGCCGGCTCGAAGACTCCCTCGTCAGATATGATAAAGACTTGTCTTGATTTCTTCCCCTGTAATCATTGACAGAGAAATCTGCTTTGCTATGTTCGTCTCGTCCCTGTTAAAGTGAACGGAAAAAGGTGACTAATTTAAAGGAAGGAGAGTTTGATACCAAGGGAAAACCTTATACTTTACCTCCTGCTGTGGGAGTCCTCTTGTATCGATGTTATGAGGCCCCTGCAGCGCTCAGGAAGCCGGGCACGTCCACTGGTCGAGACCACAAGTCATACATAAAGTGTTGTAATGTTGTGCAAAATGTTCATAGCGAACTGCTGATTTGATGTTGTTGGCGTGGAAGTTTTGACGGAGTCAGGACACGAATGAATAGATTATATTTATGTTTGCAGTAAGAATGCCGATACGGAAATAGAAAAGACACCTTAAAGTATATCGTATTATACATAAGAAAACGGAACGCCTTTCTGAAAGCTATGGTAAGAAAACCGTGATCTCTCTGATAAGGCAACGGATCGTAATATAACGTAAGGTGAGGTACTACGAATTCACCGTGATAATGTCCGATGCCACGAACTGGACCAACCGTTACTACTATGTCACAACTGTATCATTACATCATGCAGTACCAAGAGCTAGGTTGTAAATCGTTGTGTTTGAGTAATTGCTTCACTAAATCGTCATGTTTTAGCAGTTGCACTGTGAAGAGTTCCAGGGTTATGAATTAATCAGGCAGTAGTAGACGCCGTGGGAGGGGCTGGAGAGGGAAGGGGTGGAGGTGAAATTTGCACGTGATGGCGGCGCTGCTGCTGCCCATCATATGATGTATGATGATTCAGATACTTGGAATTTGTTATTGTTTCATTGTCTCAACATGTTGATCGTGAGGCTGGGAATTGCTCTTGTTTTCAAGGTGTTTGTTTTGTGTTTCCAGGTACGTGGTGAGATGATGGTGTCGGATGAGGTCTGGGGGTGTGTCTGCCTGCAGCTGGTAGTTCCGCGCAGCTGCTCAGCAACAGCAGGAGGTACGGTAATATCACTGGCGGCAGAACCCAGTGGAGACGAGGGAGGTATTGTCACCCACAGGAGAACGTCAGCCATGTGTTTCTGTGTTGTTGTCATTGTGAGTTGATGACACAGTGTAGACTTCCCCACCACACGTGTTGACCAGTTTACATGATAAGCACCCCCCCCCCCTTATCCCTTGATACAGTGTGGGTATTTTAGTGTGAGCACCGTGTCCTGTGTCATCATCCCCCGACTTGGTACAGTCTGAGGCTTGTGTGTAGTGCGAACACCCGTGTCCCGGTGTCAACCGTGCCCTGTGTCATCGCAAGGTGGTAGTCTGGCTCCCACGGGGACACAGGTGATGAGGACTTTCATGACCTTTCCCCATATACAGTGTTCCTCTTATGAATTAGAGTGTAATTATGACTTAACTGGTTCCCTGGGGCTCATCACTTATCTGCAGCGAGTCCTGTGGCCTAGATATGCTATAGCTGATGGCTGGTCGTCGTTAACTCCTCCAGTGGTCTGTTACCTCATCGATCGTGTCATGTTAGTTACAGTAGCCTTCGTGTTAGGGTTAGTTGCTTCAGTTGATGTTAGGGGAGGTTATGTAACCCTGATACCCGCCTGGGTGCTGGAGCTGGTCTGGAGAACTACACGGAGGAGGAGGAGCAACTCGCCCAGGGCTCCCGCGAACACCTCCAGCGGTCTGGTGATCGTGGCGCCAACATTCTCCAACACAAGGAGGAAGAGTGTTGGGTCTCGGGCTGGTGATCGTGTTTGTCCACTGCTGACAGAGGTTGTGATCAGGTCTCTCCCGCGTCGTCGTTTTGGTAAGCGTGCGAGTGTTTTCAGCCTATCCCATGGGTAGCCGCTTGACGTAAAGCTACACGTGCAGTGAGTGTGATCGTTATGTATTGTGTAGCTTGCTCCACCCTTTGCCAGCTTTTAGAAAATGTATGATGATTACGTAACAGTCTTCCCGGAACATGGGCACAGGTGGTGTGGACACCTGTAGTTGAACACCTGTCGTTTGATGTGATGTTTCTCGTTTTGACAGCAAGCCGTGGTAGCTTTGCTCTCTGACCGAATATTATCCTTTTTTTTTTTTTATCTTGCTTTACTCAAGGAGTTTTGAACGTCCCCCTCGGCTTGTGGTGAGGCTCAGGTGCGTGTGTTCAGTCATGAAAGGTGAGATGAATGTGAGAGAAATACAGCAGGGATGATATGATATGGGAAACGAGGGAAGGACATAAGGAGGAAGTGCCTGCTACAGTTTCGCTGTACGAGGAAAGGAGAAGGCACCATAACGGTCAGGCCTCGTGTAGCTGTTTCTTAACGGAAACTGTGGTAAGCAGCGTTTAGTCGCACGCCGCTGGTCCAGGTCTTGTGGCATGAGACACAGGCAGGCAGGAGAGCAGTGGCCGTAACGATACCCGTAGAACAGGGAGATGGAAGCAACATAGGGCGGACGGAAAGGGATAATGGAAGAGAGGTGACAGGAGGAGCGTTTGATCAGGCGGAGGTCGTCGAGGTCGTCGTGTTCCATTCATTTACGTAAGCTTGACATAGATAACACCTGTGTGGCATGAAGTAAGATCTGTCTCGTTCTGTACCCTGCTGTACGCATTGCGTAAACTAAGGTTTCAACTGTCTTTTTTTTTATACGCATTATAGAATGTCTTTGGTGTCCAGACCAGCCTCTCTGTGTTGATATTGAACACAAGGTCATTGTGTTCTTTTAGTTATTGCCAAGATCTGGCTCCATTTTCCCAGTGTATGAATAAGTCTTATGTTTTAGTGTAGCGTAGTTAAAGGAGCATTGGCATTTTTTTATTGATTTCTCCCCGTGTGTGTGTGTGTGTGTGTGTGTGTGTGTGTGTGTGTGTATGTGTGTGTATGTGTGTGTGTGTGTGTTTGTGTGTGTGTGTGTGTGTGTGTGTCGCGTTCCTCACACCCACACACATACGAAGATCCGCCAGGCAAATCCTGCTCCCATATGTAACTAGAGCTCCTCTCCACGCCCACATACAGCTACACGCACGCAAACAGCTGGACGCCCACTTTACACACACACACACACACACACACACACACTCAGAGGCTGACCATGAGTCATCATGAGCCTGCGTTGCTTCGAAGCTGAGTTGCGACAGTCAGCCCATAGTCAGTTCCAGCTGTTCGTCTTCCCCTCGGGGCTGGTCGATAAATGTCAGATGGACACCTGTGTGTGTGTGTGTGTGTGTGTGTGTGTGTGTGTTAGGAGTAAAGACAAAGTACAAATACACAAGGTTAAGGATAGGGACAACACCAGTGTAAAACTATCTCAACAATATGTAATCACACACACACTCACGCACACACACACACACACACACACACACACACACACACACACACACACACACACACACACACACACACGACTGATTGCCTCGTATGCCAGCAGACCCTTACACCTAGAGACAACCCAGCACCATCCATATGCACGAACACACTCCAACGTAAACGCCATGTTCAGACGTATTCCAGCACCATCCATATGCACAAGGCTGGACGCTGTTGACGATGCGGTCACACAGAGCACAGTCGGACACCACGTAGCTGGTGGTCATATGTACGCCAGCTCACACACACACACACACACACACACACACACACACACACACACACACACACACACACGGCCGGCACCCATACAGAGGCGGGCGTCCACTCTGGTCCCTGTTGTAACCGGAGGCCCGGGGCCACGGCCGCACGTAGTCGCAGGGCTGTTCCTCTCTCCCCACCTCTGGTGGAAGCCGTTCCCGCGCCAGGACACAGCCCCTCCCACGCTACCACACAGCCAAGCTCCCCTCCTCCCACGCCAAATCACAGCCAGACACTCATCCCACGCGAACACAACAGCCAGATCCCCTCCCTCGACAGCACACAGCCAGGCGCCCCTCCCACGCCTACACACAGACAGGCGCCCCTCCCACGCCTACACACAGACAGGCTCCCCTCCCACGCCTATACACAGACAGGCGCCCCTCCCACGCCAACATACAGCCAGGCGCCCCTCCCACGCCAACATACAGCCAGGCGCCCCTCCCACGCTAACACGTGGACAGGCGCCCCTCCCACGCCAACATACAGCCAGGCGCCCCTCCCACGCCAACACAGCCTGGCGCACATCCCACGCCAACACACAGCCAGACGCCCCTCCCACACCCACACAGAACCAGACGTGAGTCCCATGCCAACAGCCACAGACACAGCCAGATACCCACCTGAATCCCGGAAACAGGTGGCCCTCCCAGCCTAACTCCCAGACCCAGACCTGGCCACAGCTCCTGTCACTGGTGAAACAGCTTGGCTTCACTATTTAAAATCTGAAGCTCAAGAGAGACGGGGTCGTCCTCTGTCAACAGCTGGGGGCGCATCTGCTTGCTGTTTACGCCCGAAACTAGTCGAGATATAAGGGCGATGCTCATCAGCTCCGTGGGATGACCCCTTCTTGAATCATTCGTACAGTGTTGCGCCTGTGTCAGCGCAAGGGAGAGTGAACCTTACGGCGGGAGGTACGTAGGTGTGGTTGTGTCGTACTGCAGGAGGTTGACCTTTCCTCCCCCACACGCCTGCCGACGCACCAGAATGTTTCATAAGTGTATCAGGCAAAAGTTATGTGATGGAGGTCTTAGTTTACAAGTTAGTGTTAAGGAGGCTTTATTTGTGTAAGATACCTGGACAAACGTTTCTGTCATAGTGTGGGTGATGGGCGTATAGTAGGGGGTAGGTGGAGGTGTATCTGTGGTGGTGTGACTGTAGGGCATATTGTACTGGGTAGGTGGAGGTGTATCTGTGGTGGTGTGGCTGTAGGGCATATTGTACTGGGTAGGTGGAGGTGTTTCTGTGGTGGTGTGGCTGTAGGGCATATTGTACTGGGTAGGTGGAGGTGTTTCTGTGGTGGTGTGGCTGTAGGGCATATTGTACTGGGTAGGTGGAGGTGTTTCTGTGGTGGTGTGGCTGTAGGGCATATTGTACTGGGTAGGTGGAGGTGTTTCTGTGGTGGTGTGGCTGTAGGGCATATTGTACTGGGTAGGTGGAGGTGTTTCTGTGGTGGTGTGGCTGTAGGGCATATTGTACTGGGTAGGTGGAGGTGTTTCTGTGGTGGTGTGGCTGTAGGGCATATTGTACTGGGTAGGTGGAGGTGTTTCTGTGGTGGTGTGGCTGTAGGGCATATTGTACTGGGTAGGTGGAGGTGTTTCTGTGGTGGTGTGGCTGTAGGGCATATTGTACTGGGTAGGTGGAGGTGTTTCTGTGGTGGTGTGGCTGTAGGGCATATTGTACTGGGTAGGTGGATGTGTTTCTGTGGTGGTGTGGCTGTAGGGCATGTTGTACTGGGTAGGTGGAGGTGTTTCTGTGGTAGTGTGGCTGTAGGGCATATAGCCGGGGGTATATGGGAGAGTTTCTGTGGTAGTATGGGTGATGGGTATATAGCAGTGGGGTAGGAGGACGAGCATCTCTGGTAGCATAGGTGAAGGGCATTAGAGAGGGAAGGAAGGTGGAGGCAGAGTGATAGAAGGCCAAGTCTCCCACACATCAACATATATTCGATCATGAAAGCATCATGATCCTCATGAAGGTCCTTGGAAATTTAAAGGTTATGTAGGGCTGCTGTCAGTGTATCGGACTTTGAAGCCATTTTTTAAATCATCATCAGACGTCGTAGTGTGTGTTCTGTGTTGGAAGGGATTTGTTGATCTTTTTAAATCCTTTTAGTCTTCAGTCCAAATTGTGGTAGAATGTCGCTCTTTGGTCCCTTCTAGAAACATCAGCGCTATACTAAACCATCTGGGTCTTGTAAATATGTATATATTGTGTGTGTGTGTGTGTGTGTGTGTGTGTCTAAGTTTCCATAACTTGTTTGAAGAATGAGATGAAGAACTCCTTTGATGGCGTTTGTCTCTTTGTTTCTACACAGCGAACACATACTGTGGCAGATGTGTACGGACAGAGGTGCCCTTCATCACACCGAGTCCTGGCGGGTGAAGTGATCTGGGTCGACCTCTGTCGTGACCCCCACGATGGTCTGGTGTCAGGCGGAAAGGGGTAGGGTGGGACTCCCAAGTAAACTAGCCAAGCTAAACCTACCTCAGAGAATGACTATTTTCGTTTCTTCAACATGTTTTTCTGCAACTTTTTTTTTTTTTGACGGTACGGGTAACTGAATGCTCTAATCAAGGACGTATCATTAACGCAATATATATATATATATATATATATATATATATATATATATATATATATATATATATATATATTTTTTTTTTTTTTTTTTTTTTTTTTTTTTATACCGCGTCGCTGTCTCCCGCGTTTGCGAGGTAGCGCAAGGAAACAGACGAAAGAAATGGCCCAACCCCCCCCCATACACATGTACATACATACGTCCACACACGCAAATATACATACCTACACAGCTTTCCATGGTTTACCCCGGACGCTTCACATGCCTTGATTCAATCCACTGACAGCACGTCAACCCCTGTATACCACATCGCTCCAATTCACTCTATTCCTTGCCCTCCTTTCACCCTCCTGCATGTTCAGGCCCCGATCACACAAAATCCTTTTCACTCCATCTTTCCACCTCCAATTTGGTCTCCCTCTTCTCCTCGTTCCCTCCACCTCCGACACATATATCCTCTTGGTCAATCTTTCCTCACTCATTCTCTCCATGTGCCCAAACCACTTCAAAACACCCTCTTCTGCTCTCTCAACCACGCTCTTTTTATTTCCACACATCTCTCTTACCCTTACGTTACTTACTCGATCAAACCACCTCACACCACACATTGTCCTCAAACATCTCATTTCCAGCACATCCATCCTCCTGCGCACAACTCTATCCATAGCCCACGCCTCGCAACCATACAACATTGTTGGAACCACTATTCCTTCAAACATACCCATTTTTGCTTTCCGGGATAATGTTCTCGACTTCCACACATTTTTCAAGGCTCCCAAAATTTTTGCCCCCTCCCCCACCCTATGATCCACTTCCGCTTCCATGGTTCCATCCGCTGACAGATCCACTCCCAGATATCTAAAACACTTCACTTCCTCCAGTTTTTCTCCATTCAAACTCACCTCCCAATTGACTTGACCCTCAACCCTACTGTACCTAATAACCTTGCTCTTATTCACATTTACTCTCAACTTTCTTCTTCCACACACTTTACCAAACTCAGTCACCAGCTTCTGCAGTTTCTCACATGAATCAGCCACCAGCGCTGTATCATCAGCGAACAACAACTGACTCACTTCCCAAGCTCTCTCATCCCCAACAGACTTCATACTTGCCCCTCTTTCCAGGACTCTTGCATTTACCTCCCTAACAACCCCATCCATAAATATATATATATATATATATATATATATATATATATATATATATATATATATATATATATATATATATATATATGTGTGTGAATAAGAGCAAGGTTATTAGGTACAGTAGGGTTGAGGGTCAAGTCAATTGGGAGGTGAGTTTGAATGGAGAAAAACTGGAGGAAGTGAAGTGTTTTAGATATCTGGGAGTGGATCTGTCAGCGGATGGAACCATGGAAGCGGAAGTGGATCATAGGGTGGGGGAGGGGGCTAAAATTTTGGGAGCCTTGAAAAATGTGTGGAAGGTCGAGAACATTATCTCGGAAAGCAAAAATGGGTATGTTTGAAGGAATAGTAGTTCCAACAATGTTGTATGGTTGCGAGGCGTGGGCTATGGATAGAGTTGTGCGCAGGAGGATGGATGTGCTGGAAATGAGATGTTTGAGGACAATGTGTGGTGTGAGGTGGTTTGATCGAGTAAGTAACGTAAGGGTGAGAGAGATGTGTGGAAATAAAAAGAGCGTGGTTGAGAGAGCAGAAGAGGGTGTTTTGAAATGGTTTAGGCACATGGAGAGAATGAGTGAGGAAAGATTGACCAAGAGGATATATGTGTCGGAGGTGGAGGGAACGAGGAGAAGAGGGAGACCAAATTGGAGGTGGAAAGATGGAGTGAAAAGGATTTTGTGTGATCGGGGCCTGAACATGCAGGAGGGTGAAAGGAGGGCAAGGAATAGAGGGAATTGGAGCGATGTGGTATACAGGGGTTGACGTGCTGTCAGTGGATTGAATCAAGGCATGTGAAGCGTCCGGGGTAAACCATGGAAAGCTGTGTAGGTATGTATATTTGCGTGTGTGGACGTGTGTATGTACATGTGTATGGGGGGGGGGGGGTTGGGCCATTTCTTTCGTCTGTTTCCTTGCGCTACCTCGCAAACGCGGGAGACAGCGACAAAGTATAAAAAAAAAAAAAAAAAAAAAATATATATATATATATATGTGTGCGTGTGTGTGTGTGTGTGTGTGTATACCCAAACCTAAGACAGGTACCCACTTTAACGAGCAACCCATAGTGGACGATGAACAGGTAGGTTGACTGTGAACCGGATGCCACTGCTAGCATTCGAGCCAACGCGCTTGGCCCTGGGCCTGTCGTGAATGCGTCACGGTCAGCGACGCTAAGCGCTACACCAGGGAAGTCCATATCATTTACCAGGCCCCGTGTTGTGCCGTGGGCAGGACAGTGGAGGCTTACGCCTAACGTCGAGTTGTTTAGAGTTATAATAATATGGGTGTATATGAGGGGAGTTACACAGCTGGGCTGAGGACCCCATATACTCAGTATATAAAGACAGTACATGATGGGTCAGTACCTATTTATATATATGGACAGTCGAGTATATATGAGTTTTACTAAGAAAATGGACTGAGAGACCTCCCGTGCATTTAGTATATATACACTCATACACACATACTACTGACTGGGTCAGTGATAGCAAGTCTTGCGTTAGGGAAAGTAGAGTAAAACACTGAAGAAGAGACGTGTTCACCATCACTGGGAACTTGCCACTTGAGCTCTCCTCCCCATCGCCGGAATCTCTAGCCTTCGTCTCCCCCCCTCTCTCTGGTGTTGTTTCCCAGCTCACCCCTCTGGTAATTAGTGTTTGTAATTAGTTGGTACCTCGTCCCACCTGCTGTCGGGTCGCGAGGCAGCTTACTCAGTCATGGTGCAGCGGCTGGCCCTTCATGCAATCCCAGAGGCAGGGGTGTGTGCACTCGGGTTTTCTGGAACCACCTCCTAAGCGGAACCTTGCGAGGATGGTAGGTGGTCAACATTACGTTAAGGTGGAGTAGTGTTGGGGGCTTAGCAGCTGGTGGTGTAGGAGGGAGTGAATACCTTATGGCTTGACAGGTAATTGTTCCTACCCAGCTTTGGTTTAGTCTGTAGAAGTGTTTTTTTTCTTTCTTTTTTAACCAGGTACGAAGATGTAGGCCTCAGTGAATAGCTGCAGCTGCTCTCATGGCATGTGAGAGCCATCGGGAACAGGTGCAGCTGTTGTAATGACAGCCGCAGTAGACCAATGATTTTGTTTTTCTCATAGTGACCGACATGGCTCGGGCAAAACATGTCCCAGTCTTGGCCATCCAAGAGGAAGGGATAATAGGGCCTGAAAACAAATGAAGAAATTAATAAAAGCTTCTCGGGTGTTTGTGGACCCGACGTATAAAGGTAATAAGGTGATGGAAGAAGGATCACAATGGAGGGAAGAGAACTCCACAGCTTGACTGTACGGGGGAAGGAGGTATCATAACGGTCAAGCCTCGTGGGGCTGGTCTCCACACGGAAACTGTGAGAAGCAGCAGCCAGACTTGGTCACGATTTAGAACAGATATTATTATATATGAATAATGTACTATCTCCTGTTAGTATTCAATGTAAGGGATTGCTGTTGATTGGGTAAAATGATTGTTTTTGCAAGTCTTTAAAGAAAAGTTTCGGTACTTCTTGTAGTATTGGAGCTTATAGAGAAGGTGTTGCGAGAATGTCATAAACACGGAGGAGAAGCTTGTCTGAAGGCGAGTGAGGTGGTGGTGGTGGTGGGCCTATTGGGACGTGCGGTCAGGGGCTCGGGTGTCCGTAATGGAGATGTTAACAGGTTAAACTGGCTTGATATATTAACTGGCTACACTTGACGGTGTTCCGAGGTAATGGAACCCTGTTGGGCTGGGAGAACAGTGCCATCAAAAGACTGGGGGGAGTGATGGCGTCTCAGGTGAGCACGCCTGTGAAGAGCTTGACCAAAAGGAACTTGACGATCTTGGCGGAGTTGGATATTGAGCACCATCCAAAACGAGAGAAGCAAAACCGAAGTCACTCGTTATGTCCTGACTGTCACCAAACGGGGCGGGAGGAATGGATGAGCTTGGCAAAATCCTGATGTTCATTACCTCCCTGATCAGTTCGATAAAACATCTGAATTGGACAGACTGGGGGCTTCAGAACTGGACTCATCAGTTTGTAGATGCCTGGAGATACGTCACATTGTCATTAACGTAGAAAATACAGGAGGAGGTATAAACGATAAGAGCCGTAGGTGGGGATAACTTACGTAGTGTAGTGTAGGTTACGAGTACGTACAGAGTCGGTGGGTGAGATGATGTGTTGGGTTGAGAAGATATGCTGTTGCGTAGCTGAAGGTCAGGTACTTCACTTGTAGATACTAAGGGAACTGTTTTGGACTTTATGAATGGCGATGACGCATGTGTAAGATGTATATTGAGACTTCCGTTACTTTTGCAAAGTTGAGAATTAAGAATTTCGATTCTTTGAGCATGAAAGTCTTTGTTTCCCTCCGTTACACTGGACATGGGGGTTGAGGATGTGTGTGAGTGAAGTGAGAGGCTGTGGCCGCTTGGATCACACTATGTAAATGGGATTACAGTCGGAGATAACAAGTTAGATATATAGCGTAATCCCAAATATGCATACGAGTATCATTTCTTGCGGGAATGAGAGACTGGATGTGGTATGCAAATCCACCGAACAGCCGAGATGCTGAGGGAAACATTAAGGGAAACAGTATCAGTGTCAGGGGTCCACGTCTGTCCCACCTGCCGCTGGTGAGTGTGAGGAACATCTTAAGAACACCTCCGGAGAGGTGAACGAGAACAGCGAAATGCACTAAATGTAATGAATAGTAACCTGGAGCAGAAGACAGCATGGTGAACCAGACCCTCACGAGGGAACACTGGTCGCGCAGACTGAGCAGCGAGGAATACCTGGTGAAGTCTTCTGGGGTCTTTACTCCCACAGCTCGGGCTGGGCCCAGGTGCTAACATTAGGTCGTTGGTCGATCTGGGTGTTGGAAGCCGCCGCAGCCCTCTGGCCCACGTAGCCCCCATCGCCTGGCTGGCCTGGTACGCTTTATAGGTACTTGTCCAGTGCACTCCTGACCTTCTCTACCGTGCATACCATACTGTTTCTGACGGTGGCTTTCAAGGTGTTGAAGAGTCTTCCGTCCTGGTTGTTGTTGAAGGTGTTCCCTCTCCTTTTTGTGCACAACGCACTTTTGGATTTCAGAGGAAGTACTTCACAAAGTCCTCCGTGCTTGTCGTGCCAGTGGGATGGTATTTCCGAACGTGGGTCGGGGGAACCATAGCTTCTCGGATTCTTGAGGTGTGGATGACCTTTCCCCGTCTGCGTTACAGGGAGCATAGTAGCCTCAGAGACAGCCCATGACACCAACATGAGGCTCCGCCATCATGAGCTAACTTGTCCCTTTATTTTGTATGAATTTTTTTTTACTTCAACTTAGGTATGATGGCCTGGCCTTGCACCTAACCTTAGTAGATACGATGGCTTGGTCTTTTGGGTCAGGTCAAAAAGGCCTCGTCATCATACGTAAGGGTCATACTGTAGCGTTTAAGAGACTTTTTATTTTTTTAATGAAAGGTTCGACAAACCTTAGGCTGGTAAGGACCCTTGGCCTGACCCACCCCTTTTCCCCCTTCGTGGTTAGTACCGTCGTACTCCAGGGCTTCTGCAGAGCCACTAGCGTTACATGTCCGCCCCTGAATATTCGTGCAACACATGAAGGACAAAGCTCCATTTGTTATTATGTGTGTGGTAGGTGCCCGCCTCCTTGCCTGCGGTGGTAGCGTATGCGTGTGTGTGGGTGGGTGGTGGAGCATAGCCTCCGTGTACCCGGGTTAATATATTGTATCCCATGTGGGATGCAGTGAATCCCCGTGTCATGTGTGTGAGGCAGCACCCGGCTGGGATTACTGAGTGGCACTGGTGTGTATATGCTCTCGCTAGACCGGACCACGTCACTGGAGCAATCATATCTGGTAAGTCCGCACTGCGCTATATCCTCATCCACTCATCTCATAGCTTCTCTACTTTGTCTCTTGTCTCTCCTTCGATGTTCTCCGTTATCTACTGTTGATGGCATTAGTTTATCTCCTCCCTTATCTCTCGTCTCCTCTTGGTGTTCTCCGCTGTCGTCTGTTGGTAGCATTCAAAGTCTGTTGTATCATGTGTTTTGAGTTCTTCTGAATCTGTTTCTATGTGGTATCGTGTATCGTATTTTCCCCTTGGTTTCCGATGAACTCTCTCCTCTACTTTCCTCCTCCTCGCACCGTCTCTGGCTGAGATGTTGGCAGTAGCTCCACCTATCTGGTGTGTAATCCTTCATTTCCACAGCAACAGACATGGAATCATCCCTCCCCTCACACGCCTGGTGTCGTCCTCCTCCAAAGTTGACACACGTAGCTGTCTGTACTCGAGTGTGTTGTCAGTGTCAGGTGTAAATACCCGCTGCAGCTGGGGCCAGCTCGTCCAGTTATTAAATGTAAACATTGGAACGTTTCTCCAGTTGATTATAAGTTAGCATCACATTACCACTTGTGCGTGGCTAGAGCGACAGTCTTTTTTTTTTTTTTTTTTATGTTAGCTGAGACGGTAAGGGCAGCTGAGGCCCTAATCAAGGCCATCCCATTAACCCATTTGGGGAGTCACTTGTTTACCAAGTGGCGTCCTAGCTACGTCTCTTCGTTGTACATCAACTGATTGTTAATATTTCTTTCTTGTATCTCTCCCTGATGATGTGATTATTATACGAAAGTGCACTTGGGAACTTATCGTGTTTCATTTCCCCGTGGACTCATAGGAATATATATATATATATATATATATATATATATATATATATATATATATATACCCTAGCCTGAGCCAGGTACCCATTTTATCGATCAACCCTTAGAGGTAGATGAACAGCTGGGTTGACCATGGACCGACTGCCATGACCAGGATTCGAACCCATGTGCTCGACCCGGGGCGACCCGTGAATGCATCACGGTCAGGAACGCTAACCGCTACACTACAGTATCAAATACCAAAATCATAGGTTTAACCTTTGAATTTTTTATGATTACTTCGATTCCTTGTGTAGAAACTAATGAGGAATACACGCCATTCGTTATAATCAGGACGAAATTAATGCAAACAGCAACAGACCAAAACGGCAACAAACTCAAACGGCAACAGACACTTGGGGCCGTCCTTTCGTGGTTGTGTGAGATAGAGGACCAAGGCAGAGATAATGGGTGGCGTGGAAGGCGCAGGAAAGCAAACGTATCCCGTCGGGAGAAATGTTTGTCAACGTTTATGACCAAGAAAGCTCAAAGAACGTCAGTCGTGCCTGCATCAGGGGCGAGGTACTCCTCAGGTCTGTATACATATTTTTTTTTTACATGTAATGTTCGGTGTTGCAGTCACAAGTGCATTTGCAGGTACGTCATTCCGTATCATAACGGTCCCGTTCAAGAAGAAGAAGTACTGTGCTTTACACTCGAGTTTGTATCCATATTAAGACTCGTGTGCAAGCGCACCCCTATGAATGAGGCAAAGGACATTTGTTGCCCCAGCAGGTTTGTTAAGATGAATATTTACCCCGAGACTTGATGATGGCATTAAATATGAGGCCTACCCATAACACTGGTGTGAGTGAGGATTGTAGACTACAGAACAGGTGAGGAGGAGAGGGAGAGAGAAATTGTTATATTAACCCACAGAAATGATGTCCAACACGACAGTTCTCTTGGTTGACACACACGCACACTTACACACACACACACACACACACACACACACACACACACACACACACACAAGGTTGTGTTATGAAGTATAAATACACTGTTAAGAGACGTGACAACTCGAGTTTTCAACACTCTCGCCGTAACACACCAATAGTACTCACAGTCGGATGAGAATGAGATGTAGGATCCCCAGGGAACTCGTCCTCAGCAAACCTCACCTGTTGACGTACCGCAGGGCAAGTCTCTGTACCGTTGTATGGTACGGATGTACCTCGTCTTCACACCCTCACTCCCTCCACCTTCCATACCGTTGTATGGTATACTCCGTGCTCACACCTCACTCCCTCTACCTTCCATACCCTTGTATGGTACGGATGTACCCCATCCTCACACCCTCACTCCCTCCACCTTCCAGTGTGTGTGTGTGTGTGTGTGTGTGAACCTTACCCGCGCGCATCCCAGCCGTCCATACATTATCCATAGACTCCTCCTTTCATTTCGCCTGCCCGGCTCAATTCATCTACCCGCTGTGGGTTCGGGTGTGTTGCCCAGATTGCTAATCCCTCCGGTGATCACTCATCACGCAACAAGTATTCGCATGCCACATGCGAGGGTGATTCGTTTGTTGCGTTGGTTGATTCGTAAAGACCCATTCGTGTTTCACTCGCGTCCGTAAACGATTTACGAGGCCATACGTTGGTCCGCGAGGTTCCTCACTGACTCTTATGCTTTCCTTAATGAGCACTTGAACTGCCTTTTTTTTTTTTTTTTACAGCTCCGCAAATGCCTTCTGGTCCTTAAGTTCCGTGCTGGTTTCATAAACCTTAACTGGCCCCGTCCCTCCAGGTTCTGCCATACTACTCCCAGAACTTTAACTCGCCCACCAGGATCTACCATACTAGTCCCAGAACTTTAACTAGCCCACCAGGCTTCACTATACTGGCCCCCAGAACATTGACTAGCTCAATACGATCTACCATACCAACCCCCAGAACCTTAGCTGGCCCACCAGACTACTCCACCATCATAATTCCAGAGCCTTATCTCGCCTTCCATTTCGCCCTCTAGGCCGCCCCCCATACCTTTGGCATCTTTCACACCGGCTTCGTATTAAGCCAGTAACCCCCCCCCCCCCCTCCCCCTTCAAGCCCCTGCAGAAGCCAGTGCACCTCACCGGCAACAAAGGCTCCACACACACACACACACACACACACACACGCACACACACACACACAGAGGGGCCGCTTCTTCATGGAACGCGCACTGGCTCTTATGCTGCCCTCGGGCTTCCATACAGTCCCCCAGAGTCTGTTCAGGCCTTCCGGGACCTGACGCCGGCATCAAAGCTCTCCATCGTCGTGCCCTGAAGTCCTGAAGCAGGTTGTCACATCTCCAAGAACTACATTGTGTTTCCTAGCTTTTTTTTTTTCTGTATTATAGTTGAGCCGGAGGGAGAGGTGGATGAGGAGGTACTACTTGCTTTCCTATCCTCTTTTTTTTTTTTCTTCGACAATTTGGACTGCTAGACCCCAACACCGGCACCGCCAGACACCACCACCGGCAAGGAAGGCCCTCTGTGACCCCATACGCCCTCGGCTGACCCAATTATCCCGTATCGTCTGTGTCTCTCACTCAGCCACCCTCTGCCCCTCCCCTACAGCAGCCCCACCTCGGCTGTATGGCATTCCGTCCCGCCGGCCCTCCACCACCACCACCACCACCACCACCACCATTACCAGCCTCTTTACATCACTTCCTGTTATTATTCCTCGAACTGGGAGCCGGCCGTCGATATGACGAGAGCGCACACCTGACGAACCTCTCAATAACAGCTGGACTCCACATACTGGCCTCCCTTATGTTTCCTTACTCCTCCGTACTGGCCTCCGAGTCTTTCATTACTCCTCCGTACTGGCCTCTAAGTCTTTCATTTCTCCTCCGTACTGGCCTCCGAGTCTTTTATCCCCACTTCCGTACTGGCCTCCAAGTCTTTCATTCCCCCTCCGCACTGGCCTCCGAGTCTTTCATTCTCCCTCCGTACTGGCCTCCAAGTCTTTCATCCCCACCTCCGTACCGGCTTCCGAGTCTTTCATTCCCCCTACGTACTGGCCTCCAAGTCTTTCATCCCCACCTCCGTACTGGCCTCCGAGTCTTTCATTCCCCCTACGTACTGGCCTCCAAGTCTTTCATTCCCACCTCCGTACTGGCCTCCGAGTCTTTCATTCCCCCTACGTACTGGCCTCCAAGTCTTTCATCCCCACCTCCGTACTGGCCTCCGAGTCTTTCATTCCCCCTACGTACTGGCCTCCAAGTCTTTCATCCCCACCTCCGTACTGGCCTCCGAGTCTTTCACTCCGCCTCTAGTCCCCAGTCTGGACTCCACAGTTCCCACTACCACACAGAGGTTCTCGGGGTCCCCCACCCCCGCGCGTCCCCACGGCAGAGGAGAACCCTCAGCCATTGTGTGTGTGGAGAGTGACAGTCGTTCTTAGCTGTGTTTCCCCGTGGCCTCCTCCGACCCGCTATCTCCGCCTCCAGCACTGCCCGCTCCACTTCTTGATAATTGGCTGACATTGTGGCACTGTGTTGGGTTGTAGGACACCGCCGCTTGAGGGCTGTTTGTGCTCAGAAATAGTAATGGACGCAGGGAAACTGTTGCATAATTTTGATGGGTGTTCTCTGGCACTGTCGTGCCATATAATGATTAGGGGGGGGGGTGTCTCTGGCTCTCCGCTGCAGTATATATATGTTGGTTTTTTAAACCAGTTGATGAGCGATACTAGCTATAGGGTCTGTGGCTTCAGAAGGTATATGATGTGCCGGGTGTTGCAACGCATCGTAGGAGGATTGCTGACAGAGACGAGTGAAGTGTTTGTCGCCTTCCAGAGAACGTACAGGAGGAGATTACCCGGAACATTAAGGTAAGAGAAGAAGGCCAGTTTGCAACCTGTACAGGTGCAGCAGAATGGGTAGGTGGGTAGGTTGTGTGGGAGGAGGGAAGTTAGACTGTATGTGACAAACTCGTGTGCTCATGTTTATCAACAGGGACGACTCTAGCGTATGAACGCTTTAGATTTTGCGACGGAAATATATGTGGATACTGTTCTTCCTCGGCGTTAATTAAGAAGAAGAAAAAGAAAAACAGGTTAATAGCTAGTCGTTTACAAAAAGAGGGGAAATTGCTGAGGACTTATGACGAGTGTGGGAGTGACTCGGTGGTGAGTGTCGAAACAGTAAAATGCCGCCGGGCGCTGTCGACCAACAGAGGAGCAACATCGCCGTTGCACAAGACGTACTACGTGCCATCAACGAGAAGAAAATGGGAAAGGTCGTGACGGTCTCTCTCTCTACAGGAGGAGGACGTACAGCTTGCCTTCCCGCGTCCCTCATGTTGATGATCTCAGAGTCTTGCTCCTTGTCCCCTTCGGTCGCGACGTCCAGGGTAGGCGTCACTGTCGTTCCGATCTGTCCTGCAGGCAGCTTGGCTCCGCGGTCCGTTGGCCTACATTTGAGAAACATATTCAGTGCGTTACTTGTTGTATGTTTGCGTTGGTCCACTGCATCTGTTACGGTCCTTGAATGTTTACATCTCTTATTGAATTTTCGACACCTTTTGATTTTAATGGTGTGTTTGGCAGTTTCTTACTGAGTAGGGAGTGACTTTGAATCATAGACTTGAGAGAATCCTTTCCTGGATTTTCATGAATTATCCCACAGTGGCCATAGACGCTTGACATTACAGAGTAACACGCAGTGATAGTAATGCCGTCTTGAATACAGAGTTGGTGAATGTGTGTGTGTGAACGTCTGGGGTCCGGGACTGGATAACGCTGTGTTATGAACGAGACGATAGCAGAAAATGAATGCTGCGCTGGACGCATATGATGATGTGTGTAACCTGCAGTCTTCCGGGATGTAAGTGTGTTGATGGGCCATTGTGTCGAGGTCACGAACATTACAGTCCAGCAGAGGAAACAGCAGTTGAGTTTGGGTTCATGCAGATCCGTTAGGACGTGGAGTGAAGCAGTTGAAGTAGACTCGAGGTTAGTAGTTAAGGTTGAGGGAGAGATTATCTCTCATTTTGAAACCATTAATCCCCGCTTCTCTTAAGCAGAAGCTACAGTTCAGGAAGATTACTTCGAGACGCCATGGCATGCGGGGGTCACCGTGTAGTATAATACACAGGTATCTGAACGCATCAGTGTTTACCCACTATGATTTAGGAGGAAGAGGAGAGCGATATTGTTCCCCCAAGAGGCTGCTTCCCTGATGGATGCAGGTGGAGACGTGTGGCCCCCTGAATTATTGACCCACTTGGATGCAACGCTTGTAAAGACAGTTGTGAGATTGTTCCAGTGACGGAGCTAGAGAAAATGTTATGTTCCTTAGGGGGTACAGAGAGTTAAAGAAAATGTCATCACATCCTTCGAGGAACACATCAAGGTATCGTCATGGGCAGTCCTTATGTCTGGATGATAGCTCTTATTGTCATGGCTGGCATACATGACAATAGCATGAGAGGCATGCTTGACGTACAGAAGTATCGTTACTAAAGTCAGAAGCCGTGAGCACAACACAACCTTGTAAACA
Organism: Panulirus ornatus; assembly: GCF_036320965.1. Classification (NCBI taxonomy): domain Eukaryota; kingdom Metazoa; phylum Arthropoda; class Malacostraca; order Decapoda; family Palinuridae; genus Panulirus; species Panulirus ornatus. Next base: position 15,221,979 of record NC_092228.1, read on the forward strand.
TTTTGGAGCCCAAAACTATTCACCTCACTACCTGCAGCTAGTGGAACCATTATGGACCTTAAGTTAAACTCACTGGACAAATATTGACCAAGAGTTGTGTAGGTTTCGCAGGCGTAACGGGCCCCGACCCCCAAACAACCTTGCTCATTAGAGGGGCAACATTGCAGCTACACAGGTCGACGACGACCCCAAACACCCTCGTTGATCGGAGGAACAACATTGCAGCTATACAGGTTGACCAGCTCCTAAACCCAGCGTAAGGTAGACGGAAGGTACCATTGCTCTGCTTTTAATGTCGCTGGTCGGCGCGATGTAGCAATTTAAGTTACGGTGATCTTCGTTTGAGGCTACACACAGCCGTGTCTCTGTGGTTAGGGTCCTGGTGATGCACTGTATCATACCATCAGACTCGCTTCTGGTTATCACGCGACTTTCACTCCATTTGTATAACTCTTGGAGCACGGCGGCACGGTCGACCCTCCCTAGCTGCCATGGTTTGACCTGGCCCCTTAAAAGAGGTTTGGTCATACATAGGTCACGCCATCATACCCGTGGGTCGTACGATTGTACTCTCGGGTATTAATCTCGTCCTTCAAGGTCGTGCTGTCATGATTAAGGGTCGTACCGTCGTGGTTAATGGTCGCACTGTCGCACTGAGGAGGTTAAGACGTACTCAGGAGGCCACAGTCCCAGGTGGTGAGGACGTAAAAGCCAGATACACTGTTTTGGAAAAATTGCTACATTTGCTTTTCCATCTTGCTATTGTTAGCTTTTCTCTTGGGTGGCTCAGGTGAGTGTAGCTGACAACGCTGCTCTCCCCCAGCCGGCATTACCAATACGGTGGCTGGGCAGACAGACCTTACCTTTATGTCTAGACTTTTTAAGTACTTATCATTCAGTATCAGAAACACCGGGGGACTGTACAGTGGAGAGAAGCTTGGGGAAGTACCCAGTGTACCGAACCAGCCGGGATGTGGTGGTTGCGTAGGTGTGCGGGGGCGCGCGCCGCCTCCAACAGCTTGACTGAGCAGAGGAGCAACACGACAGCGTAGTTCCATGCCAAGCTATGTGTGTGTGTGGTGGGGGGGGAGAACACTTCTGAAACCACCGTAGACTATACGTAATGTATGGCATTGTTCCCAGACCGAGCTGTGAGGGTAGAGGAACCCCCCACCCCCCTTTCTGAAACCATCGTAACGTATACGTGAGGTAAGGTCCCAGGCCTGGAGCTGTGAGGTAGAAGACCTCCGATACCATCGTTAAGATACAGGTGATGGCAGAGTCATAACATACACACAACGCCTGGGGGGCAGGAGGACTTTAACGTTCCTCAGACAGACGTGTTACAGATGTGGAGGTTGCTCATACCGCATGATGATAAAGAATTATGTACCTCTTGGTTGTGGTGGTAGAGGTGAGTGTGGTAGTTGGCGAGGTAAGTTTGTGTGTTGCTGAGGATGGGTGTGGTAGTTGGCGTGGTAAGTTTGTGTGTTGCTGTGGATGGGTGTGGTAGTTGGCGTGGTAAGTTTGTGTGTTGCTGTGGATGGGTGTGGTAGTTGGCGTGGCAAGTTTGTGTGTTGCTGAGGATGGGTGTGGTAGTTGGCGTGGTAAGTTTGTGTGTTGCTGAGGATGGGTGTGGTAGTTGGCGTGGCAAGTTTGTGTGTTGCTGTGGATGGGTGTGGTAGTTGGCGTGGCAAGTTTGTGTGTTGCTGTGGATGGGTGTAGTCGTTGGGGTGGTAAGTTTGTGTGTTGCTGTGGATGGGTGTGGTAGTTGGCGTGGTAAGGAGCAGCGAGTGTGGAGGTTACTTGATGTGTTCGGGCAGGGGGTGAAGCCGTTCCTGTCAGTTTTCTCTATGACGGCCATATTTAACGCGAGTTATGACCCATAATATACAGACTCTCCTTCTTGTTCTCCGTGGCAACACCGACTGTTCTTATGTGGATTTTGACTCGTTTGGAAGGTCTCCAGAGGCTGATTGTCGAGTGTTTTCATCATCGGTGTTTTGAGTTGGTTCGTTGTTCGTGTAGAATCTGATGACTTGATGGGCCAGGAGAAATTGTTTCTTTTTTTAGAGATTTCGTTTTAAGAGTGGCTCGGTTGCGTGTAGTGGGGCAGTAAATGTTGTTACCCCGTGAAAACACTGTACGAAAGATGAAACACTGTATAGACGATAAGACATTTTACAGATGGTAAAACACCGGACAGAAAATAATACACTGTATGGAAGGTAAACCTTTTTTTTTTTCTTCATACTGTTCGCCATTTCCCGCATTAGCGAGGTAGCGTTAAGAACAGAGGACTGAGCCTTTGAGGGAACATCCGCAATTGGCCCTCTTCTCTGTTCCTCTTTTGGTAAATTAAAAAAAACGAGATGGGAGGATTTCCAGCCTCTCGCTCCTTCCCCTTTTAGTCGCCTTCTACCACACGCAGGGAATACGTGGGAAGTATTCTTTCTCCCCTATAAAACACAGTAGGGTTAGGTAAAATACTACAGGGAGGGTTTAACGTGTATAGAACGGAAAACACTGTAGGCAAGGTAGAACACTGTAGACAAGGTAGAACACTGTAGGAAGATAGAACACTGTAGGGAAGATAGAACACTGTAGACAAGGTAGAACACTGTAGGAAGATAGAACACTGTAGGGAAGGTAGAACACTGTAGACAAGGTAGAACACTGTATAAAGATAGAACACCGTAGGGAAGGTAGAACACTGTAGGGAACAGTAAATGAAAACATCACACCGAGTGTAATACCACCACTGCTTCGCAGCGGGCCAAAGATAGGACCATGCGGTGGGTGTAATTTTACGTGTTTAACTCGCGTGTTTGTTGATGATGCCGTGTGGGTGGGGTGCGTCAGCTGATGATGCCGTCTACATGCGGTGCGTAAGCTGATGATGCCGTCTGCATGTGATGCGTCAGCTGATGATGTCGTCTGGAAGAAGAAGCCTCCCTTTTCTTCGAAGTCATATCATGCAACTTTTTCCTCTGGTGTTTTGCATTCAGCATCTCAGAAGTACTTGTGGCCAGAGGTTGTGTGGGGGAGTCGGAGACGCGGAGTGGACTGGGTTGAAGCGGAGGTGAGTCGGAGACGTGGAGTGGACTGGGTTTTAGCGGAGGTGAGTTGGATATCATGCGGTTTATGAGGTCCTGGATATATCTCCGGGATTCGCTCACACTTGATCCTCTCCGTGAGGAGGAGGAGGAGGTATACGATTGTATTGGTTCATGCCAACATCACGGGTTGGATGGTTTGACTGACAAATCGCCTTTATTGGTAATCCAGGTTTGGGTTGGCCTGGTTCTGTGATCAAAGTTGTGGCTAATCAAGTGCATCATGGTTCAAGTTGGGGAGTGATAGTTAGCCAGGTGCTGGAGAATATGGGTTACCAGTGGTGGGCAGATCTTATATAGACAGGAGAGAGGGGTGGTCAGGGTTTACTCGTCACCCTCCCTCTCCCTCCGAGCGAGCTGTGAGCACGACTCCAGGGCTGACTGGCTAATTACATCATGGCAATTGGACCACTTTGATATGAACGTTGGAGTCGTTCGGTGTTGGGAGGAAATGACTTTGACTATGGATGATCATTAGGCATTTGTGTCTGTGGATCATAGTGATTATGCTTCATATTTCTTTTTTTCCCTTGCCAAGAATTGGTTATTGGGCTTTGAAGTCACCATCATCCACAGATATTGATTTTTTTTTTTTGTTTCTTGTGGTCAGGTATACAGTAATGGAAATTGCTACTTAGACTTCCCTACATTTCATATGTTTTCTATTATGAGTTGTGTACACGCCTTCGCACCAACCCATGTCAGCCTTCTGGATTCGTACCCATGCCGTGTTGTGATGGCGGCTTTGCTCCAGGTTGGTGTGTGGTAGGCCACCGCCCCACTGTGGCAACAGAGGGCAACATTGTATTCATGGTGAAGTGAGTGTTGTCGCTACTCAAGTCGTGACGTTTATTTGTTCTGTTCTACTGCATCGGTGGACATGTGTAATGTGACGTCCTACCGTTCGTTGCCTTGAGCTTTATTTGTCATTGGTTTAGTCATGGATTTTTGCAAATATGTTTCGTGAAACAGTGACCCTGTTTGTTGTGGTATGTTTACTTGTTGCTTGGTGACCCTTGAGGGATGTGGGGACAATAGAAGGCGAGTGAGCGCGTGGTGGGCCACCTGCATGTGTGTGTGTGTGTGTGTGTGTGTGTGTGTGTGTGTGTGTGTGTGTGTGTTGTGGAGAAGGGAAGTGTTAATAGAGGGCGTCCGCTGTAGCCAACACATTGTGGCCATCACCAGGTCTGTCGCCTGTGTTCATGTCCCTGGAGTGGCCCACAAGGGCCCTGTGTGGTGGTCCCCGCCTGTGGTGGCTCTCCCCTTCGTCAGCTGCCCACTGCAGACCAAGGTAGACGTGGCCACAGTAACACGGCTCCTGTAGTGTAGATGATGGTAGGTAGGTCTCCAGTCTGTCCTGGGTTATCACATGGCCTCAGGTCACTGATATACACGTGCTGGTCACTGAGATTCGCATGGTTTCTACTGTTGGGTTGAACCCCAGTATGGTCACCGCTTGTCATTTCTGCTGTCTGTGTTGTTGGCTATATCATCAGCCAGACCCAGGGGGTCAATGTGGCCCATTTTGGCAAGTCTTCCAGCCTGACCCCGTGGTGCGTATGGCCATGCTGTGTTGGCAACGTTCCCTGGTGAACGCGAGTTCATTCTGTCTGCTTCCTTGCTTGGCCTGGTCTCTCGTCTAACCCAGGGTGAGACTTGTCCTGCCTCTTGTTTTAGATAAGCCTCCAACGTGACCTGTGTCGTTGACCAGGTCCCGATCCTGATTGGATACGCTCGTGGCTTGCCCCTTTGCCGCGTCTGCGAGCTGGCTCAACGTTGGTTGGTGTAGGTATTAGGTTACCAGCGTGGCTGGTCAGGTCAGGCAGTCCTGCCTGGGCTGTATGCAACCTTCCTCTGTACTGGTCGTTAGTCGGGTTTGGCCAGTGAGCTGTGGCATCGCCTGCTCACCCAGCTATGAGGCTGGCTGCAGGAGGACACTAGGGGGGGACTACTGTTCGCTGCCCAAGAGGGTTTCTGACGCCAGTGGAAAGATAATGTAAGATACAGTAGTGTTTTTGGCCCCGTTTTGCATCGTTCAGTCATCCCTCATGTTTATATGTTATGCATGTAATGGACGCACAGACGTCCATCCTGTGTGTGTTGATTCAAACTTATGTTTTTGATCAGATTCATTTGTTAAGCACGTTCGTGTTGACACGTCATGAACCGGAGCTGCATCGTTCGTAGGCGGTCACAACCCACCGCTACCAGGTCGTCTTGCTCGATCATCACGTCCTTTGGAACCACACATGCCAACTGTATTCATCGTGGCTACCTTCCATGGTGTATGGCATTTGTTATTGTTCTCTTCTTCTTTGCTGCCTCCTACCCCGTCCCTCTGTTTTCCTTGACCACTCTTCACCCGACCGACCCTCTCCTATCCTCTCCCGTCTCTTGCTCTCTCGTGCCTGGATCATTCATCCTCACTCCTGCTCTGGACTGTGGGTGTAGAGTTTCCAAGAAAACGTGAAATGATAATCCTCACCTTACCCTTTGCTTTCAAAATTCAGAAATGCTGGAAACGACCGAAAGCACTGAGAATCTCTCTCTCTCTCTCTCTCTCTCTCTCTCTCTCTCTCTCTCTCTCTCTCTCTCTCTCTCTCTCTCTCTCTCTCTCCCAAAGGAAGGCACGCACGCACGCACATGGAAAATCTTTGATGGCTTGGTTCTCAGTCTGTGTTCACGAATCATTCCTGCTCGGCATAATGTCAGAAGGTACCAGGGCCAAAAAAAAAGCCACTGTGAACAGCTGATGGGGAAGCGATAACAGACAGTGATGGAGTGAGGAGGAGATGGAGTGAGTATTTTCAAGGTTGGTTGAACATGTTTGATGATAGAGTGGCAGATGGAGGGTGTTTTGGTCGGGGTGTTGAAGCTGTTCATTTCACTGTCATGCCCAGTGATAGTAGTAGCATGGTGGACCGCCCAGCGGAGGGAGGACTTGATAACTTGAGAGAAGTAGTTGACAGATTTCCACCCAGTTGTGGATGAGAAGTAGGACCTGCAGCCTGCGGCCACAAACAACCCGACTGATCAGAGGAGCAACAGTTTCCTTGGACTCAGACAAGCCTCCGAGACGTAATGTCATCTGCACAATGTTACGATCCTTAAACACGACTGTACAGCTGGTGAGCACGACAATACGACGGTACGACCTTTAAGTATTATTATGACCTGGCCTTTGACCTGACCTCTAAGGGTCATCATGACCAGGAGTCTTACCGTCGTGTTTTAAGGGTTCAGTTGACACAGCTAATGACAAGATCCTGTATCTTGGGAAGCCCGAACATAAGACAGTCGATTGGTTGAGCTATATGTCCTACGACAGTCGACAATCCATTGTGATGGGAACTGGTTAAGCTCCTAAATATAATATACACGTGAACACAATGACCCCCTCCCTTTTTTTTTCTATATAAAAGTAGATAATAAACTGTGTTGACCGAGAATAGCATCCTTTTAAAGATGAGGGTACAATACACTTGAACCCATGACGTAGTCTTCACCTTAGAGTCGATGGACAGGTCCAAAGCTCTCTTTAAGGAAAGCCAGGGATGCGACGCGCGCCTCCTGGGCATGTTCCAGGCAGGGAGGGAGGCAGGCGCGTTGTGTGTTGGTGTGGCGGTGCCGGCGGCACCAGCTAGCTCTTGGTGAGCACGCTGTAAATATAATCATGAGCTCGGGTTTGAAACAGATGGCCTCGCATCTCTGGCACGGGAGATGGGGGTCTTTCACCCGCTGCAGATCCGTTGTGCCATTCTGAGCCTTGTCTCCCCACGACCTAATAGCTGGTCTTCACTTCAAGGTCTTGTGAGCTGGACGGTCTTGACAACCTGCCATCCACCATTTGCGTGATTGAAGATCAATCGCGGATTCAGATTCGCTGCAGTAAGTCAAGTCTGGTGGCGCTGGCCAGCCTAGTGAAGATGCTCTCCTCCTCCTCCTCCTCCTCCTCCTCCCTCTCCAGCTTGTTCTGGCCGCCAAGACCGTCTCTCCCTCCCACGTCCAGTTGCGTCCCCCTCGTAACAGAGCCTTAGGTATGCCGACCAGACATCTCCTCCCCATATTATCCTTCGACTCTCGCTAGTAAACCACAAGACCCTTTACCCCGCCAGGCGAGACACTTCCCCCTTAACACATCCACTTTTACTGCCGTCTTTCCCGTGGGCTACAACAGTGTGGTTCTTGAGGAGCGCAGGTTGTGGTCTTGTTATGTGTTACTGTGCTGCGCGTCGCGCGTCTTTTTCCCACCTCGACCGTCCGTCCTGTCTCTGTCGAGTACGGCAATTATTCTTGACACATGTTGGATGCATTTTTCTTTTCTTTTTTTTATCGTCTCTTTCCTCGAATTCTTGAATTCTTTCCTTTACCCCTGTCGGTATTTTCATGAATTATTCGCCAACTTCCACTTTAAACCCAAACCCTGTTGATGTGTGCGTTCGTTGCCTTGTTGTGCCTCTGCCACAAGAATATTGCCAGGTCGACCTCGAGGGTGGGAGTGGGGGTTGGCCTGCTAGTCCCCGTCAATAACACGTTATTATTGCAACCATTTGGCGAGCCACCTCACCGGCGGCTCCAGAGATAGGACGCGCCTCCTGGGCATGTTCCAGGCAGGCAGGCAGGCTGGCAGGCGCGTTTGTGTGTTGCTGTGCTGGTGCCGGCGGTACCAGCAAGCTCTAGGTGAACACGCTGTAAATACAATCATGAGCTCGGGTTTGAAACTGATGGCCTCGCACCTCTGGCACGGGAGATGGGGTCTTTCACCCGCTGCAGGTTCGTCGTTGTAACATTTTGAGGCCACTGGCGTCGAACACAGTTTGAAAGGGTCTTTAACCTCCCTCGTTATGGTGTGTTGAATCTATTGGGGATGTGAATAAGTAATGAACGAGTCGTTGTTTCTTAAGAGCTCCTGTGGAATTGATGATGACAACTAAGGAAAGCTTCGTTGGAAGCTGTGTAGGTTAGGTGGATCGTCTGTTGTAGACACATCACAGTGTAGGAAAGATTAATCCTGTGCTGAAATCGCCTCATAAGACGTCCTGTAATTCTGCCTTATGAGAGTTTGAGAGGATGAGAATGCTTGCAGAGAAAGCGTGGGGTTAATGCTATTGGTATTCATATCTGGTATTACCAAAGTATTTTAAGATATAAGGAGATAGAATTAAAGGGCTATGGACTGTTGTTAACTTTGTGAGATGATTCGCATGGTAGTTGCTTTGGAGAGTAACGGGTTGAGACTAACGCGTTCGTTAGATCCCACTGGAATACATCCCCAGAACCATTTTCGGGACTCCTCGTCTTCCCTCGCTGCCTGGACCTCCACCTGATGGCTTACAGTGATATATTTGATGAATATCACCAGGTGGAGTAGCCCGCGCAGCCACCATGGCACGGCTGAACAGGAATAACATATTGTGTGACTTAGATGTTTGACGTTCATAATGCTTCCTGTGCTCCTAGTATAGGTACACTTACTTTCCGCTGGGTCTTGTGTATTGTTCGCGTCAGAACTGGATTGTGCTGCTGGATCCGGATCAGAGACTAGAAGTCACTAGACTTTCCAGGAGTTTTTATGATATTATGACTTGGTGGTCACATGTTTTGGTGGTGGCTTACGGCACCACGCTGCTTCCTCGCTGTCCTGAGGGCATGTCTTAGCGTGCCCCCGCGGTTCCTCACAGATTGCACACACACAAACTTGCCTTCAGCGATTGACTGCTGCAGACAATATCCTTTCAAAACTCTCTCGAGCCACTTCACCGTGAACCCTGGAATCACTTGCTTCATGAACCTTCTTACCACTGAGCCATGAAGACTCGGAACTATTTTCCAGGAGTTCTTAAACCACCGTTCCATGAATTTTCGAGCCATCGTGCAGTAAAGCCTGGAAAATCTGAAGGAGGAAAATGAAATCGTGGCGGTCGAGCTCTTACATTCGAAGTATGGAGCCGTTTCAGAAGCACGTGCATCAGAAGTCGTCTTAGTCATTACGAGGAAGTTTATTTCTTTTTCTTCTTTTTACGTGGCCTGGAAAGTTTCACTTCGATGTGCGCGTATCGTCGCGAAGATCCACCCAACTGCCAAAGTTCCAGCTTAACCCCTCATACCCCTCGGCTTTTTAGAACGAAACAAACAGAAAAGGACGGACGACAAGACAGGGGATAGAGTAGATACTTCAGTTCTCCTGCGTCTGCTACAACTGCAGGGTATGCGACTCTCTTGGTTCTTCGCTCTTCACTGGCAGTTGTAACTCCTGTGGATACTGGACATTATTACCGTCAGCCAGTTGAGCGTGAGTCTCACACAACCTTCCTAATTGGAGCGGGCGTGGTGTTCTTGCCGTAGATGGATGCCTCCAAGTGCGTCATCGTATGGATGCCTCCAAATACGTCGTCGTCTGGATGCCTCCAAATACATCGTCGTATGGATGCCTCCAAATACATCGTCGTATGGATGCCTCCAAATACGTCGTCGTCTGGATGCCTCCAAATACATCGTCGTATGGATGCCTCCAAATACATCGTCGTCTGGATGCCTCCAAATACATCGTCGTCTGGATGCCTCCAAGTACATCGTCGTCTGGATGCCTCCAAATACATCGTCGTATGGATGCCTCCAAATACATCGTTGTATGGATGCCTCCAAATACACCGTCGTATGGATGCCTCCAAATACATCATCGTATGGATGCCTCCAAATACATCGTCGTATGCATGCCTCCAAATACATCATCGCATTCCTTTACATTGAGTGCTAATCTGACAGTTTACCATCCACATATTTTGGAGGGCCTCGCCAGGTTCCTCCGTAAATGCACTCTTATTGAAATCTTGGTGAGAGGGATGGGAGGGGAGGAAGCCTTGGCCCTCACCGCAGGATTTTGTCGTGTGAGAGCCATCCTGGCAAGAACACTCTCTCTCTCTCTCTCTCTCTCTCTCTCTCTCTCTCTCTCTCTCTCTCTCTCTCTCTCTCTCTCTCTCTCTCTCTCTCTCTCTCTTCCTTAAATAACCCTCTCCCCACTCATCCCCCTCCCACCCACCCTCCCCTCCTCTCCTCCTCGCCCACAAGTATCCTGCATTATTCAACCTTTTCCGGGTGGCAGATCTTCATCATAAAGAAACCGGTATGTAAACTTCACTGGGGTAGGTGTGTGTGTGTGTGTGTGTGTGTGTGTGTGTGAGGGGGGGGGGGATGGTTGGAGCTTGAAGCAAGAAGGTTTCCGAGCAAGAGCTGATGCGGGCGGCGGGCGGGCGGGCGGGCTGCTTCGGGTCCCCGCAGGAGGAGCCTGGGGCGTAGCTGCTCGAGACGTCTGCAGGGGGAACTCGCACTTTCCCCCTTAGCTCCACACTTTGTTTTCCTCCCCTCCTCCCTCCTCAGCTCTCCTTAAGACGGGGAGGTGAGGCCTGTCCTTCCTCCTCCTCCTCCTCCCCAACTCCTGCCACCGGCTGGTCACGCCAGAGGTCCAGGCTGCGCCACCTGCATATTTAGGTCATCGGCGGGAATTTTTCGTGGGCCTCTGGGCTTGTGTCTTTCAGTTCAGGGAAGAGTCTGGAAGCCTCAGAAAACACTGGATATATATATATATATATATATATATATATATATATATATATATATATATATATATTTTATTTCAAACTATTCGCCATTTGCCGCGTTAACGAGGTACCGTTAAGAACAGAGGACTAGGCCTTTGAGGGAATATCCTCACCTGGCCCCCTTCTCTGTTCCTTCTTTTGGAAAATTAAAAAGATGAGAGGGGAGGATTTCCAGCCCCCCGCTCCCTCCCCTTTTCGTCGCCTTCTACGACACGCAGCTTCTTGAGATCTCTCAGTCCTACTTATCTGATTACCACCGCTATTTCTTACCTTTTTTATTATTACTCGATCAAACCACGTTGCACAACATATTGTCCTCAAAACATTTCATTTCCCGCACAGCCACCTGTCTCCACACAACCTCATCCATAGCCCATCCCTCGCATCCATACAGCATCGTTGGGGATCCTATACCTCCCCCAACATACCCATTTTTGCCCTCCCAGATAACGACCTCTCTTCCCTCACGTTCTTCAATGCATCCAGAACTTTCGCTTTCTCACGCACCCTATGACTACCTTCCGCTTCCATGGTTCCATGTCCACTCCAGGTATCTAAAACACTTCACTTCCTCCATCCCTTTTTTTTTTTTTTTTTTCATTCAAACTCACATCCCAGTCTACCTGTTCCTCTTCCTGGCTACGACTACTAACTTTGCTTGTATATTTACATTATTCTCAGCCTCTTCATTTCTCAGACATCAGCTTCAGCAGTTTTTCACTCGAATCTCCCATCAGTGAAGTGTCATCAGCAAACAGCATCTGACTCACTTCCCAGGCGCCTCTCTCTCTCTTTCTCTCTCTCTCTCTCTCTCTCTCTCTCTCTCTCTCTCTCTCTCTCTCTCTCTCTCTCTCTCTCTCTCTCTCTCTCTCTCTCCGCCCCTTACAGACTGCATACTCGCTCCTCTCTCCAAGACCCTTGCATGCACCTCCCTCACCGCCCCATCTATAATCAACTTAAACAGTCATGGTGACATCAGAGACCCTTACAGCAGACCAACCTTCACTTGAAACAGCCTCGCTCTTCTCTTGCTACTCGTACACCCGCCTGGAACTCTTGATAGAAACTTCTCACTGCTTGTAGTAGCTTTCTTCCCACGCCACATATTTTCCTCTTACACCATATATTTTGTAAGATCTTCTATAAGGCATATGTATCAACCGCATCTTATACTTTCTCCAGGTCCAAAGGATTCATAAAATCCTAGTATTTCCCACACGAAAGCAGACACCTGGTCCACACACCCTCCACCACTCCTGAAACCACACTGTTCCTCCCCAGTCTGATTTTCTGTACATTCCTTCACCCTCTCAATCACCGCTGTACCACTATACAACTCATTAGGAACACGGTAGGTGGCTAGGACGAGCTAGCCTCCCAGCTCAGTAGGTGCCGACTACAGGGAGTTCCTGCGGACGACAAGATGCATTGGCAGGGGAGGAAGGGAGGGAACTAACTGTCCCATGGCTTCTCTCCTTTTATCCTTGTGCCATCCAGGCGGATCAGAGAAGAGGAAAAAGGAAGAAAATATGTAATAACTGACAAGCAGCGTAAGCTATATGAGACGTGGACTGGGCCAGTACAACACCACAACCACCACCAAACAGCAACAACATACAACACAACAACACACCCGCCAACAAATATATAGTTTGAACACGCACATTTGTCTCCTTTGCCTTTGTACAGTGACGCTTTACATGCACTCCGCCAGTCCTGACCATAATTCATACGAACATGTAAAATCGTAACTAATTAATGAACATGAGCATGCATCCACTAGATGGCTCTGTCGTAGGCAAAATTTGTAAACAGCTTAATCTGTCTTGACCCGAGTACCAGAGGGCGCAGGCGCACGCATGTGATAGGAAGCAGCACATTTTCGCATTATATATTGACTGTACTCTGATCCTTTGTCTTAGTCTTCCCTGAAGATGTAATACACGAAAGTGCACCCGGGACTTATCGTTATCGTTTTCCTCGTGTTTATTATCATAGATAAATAGATAGGTGTCTTGACAATGCTGAAATGACCAAACGTCCGCAGCAAACCGCTGGACCGAGTTCCCAGCACACCACTATTTTGAGTCTCATTCCTCCGTTCTTCTACGAACTGGGATGTGGGAACAGCATCAACTTTGCTTTTAGCTCCTTACGCTGGTCTTCACCTGAGACATCTTTACAGACATATGTATATATATATATATATATATATATATATATATATATATAAACTCTCACGACGTAGGCGAAGTAATTGGCAAACTTGTGGGAAGGTAAGTGGCTTCACCCAGAACACCCGTCCGTGTGCCCGGTGCAGAGCCTCCGTGTTGTCATTACTCTGTTCACCCAGAACACCCGTCCGTATGCCCGGTGCAGAGCCTCCGTGTTGTCATTACTCTGTTCACCCAGAACACCCGTCCGTGTGCCCGGTGCAGAGCCTCCGTGTTGTCATTACTCTGTTCACCCAGAACACCCGTCCGTGTACCCGGTGCAGAGCCTCCGTGTTGTCATTACTCTGTACACTTTCTTGTTATTAAGAGTTTTATCCGCTCGTAGTTTATTGTTACTTTTTGTTTATATATTTTCATCTGTTTCTGTTGCCTGTTATGCTTTTGTTTTCTCGTTTGTATGTGATGCTTTTGTTTATTTTTATCTTTCGTCTGTTATGGTTGTTTATTGTTTGTCTGTTATGCTTCTGTTTACCTTGAGTCTCGTATGCTTTGTTTATCTTTTGTCTGTTTCTGTTTTTGTTTATCTTTTTTTGTGTTATGCTGCCGTTTTCCTTTTGTCTTATGTTTTTGTGTTATTTTTTGTTTGCAAATAGATAGATAGGTAAATAGATAATGGTTTATTGAATATCGGCAAACATTCGGCTGAAAATACACACCTGAGGTATTACAGATATTACAGAACTGGCAGGTCATAATAGAACTGGTGTGTGTGTGTGTGTGTGTGTGTGTGTGTGTGTGTGTGTGTGTGTGTGACCACTCAAAGTTTATTCTTTGATTCTAGATTTTCTTAGATTGTCAGCTTACTTGAGAACTTTCAGTTCTTCCCGAACAGTTGAGAAGCGTTAGGAAATCCAGGAACCTCCGGTGGGAGCCGGCGGGCAACGGTGGGTGGCTAGGACGAGCTAGCCTCCTAGCTCAGTAGGTGCCAACTACAGGGGGTTCCTGCGGACGACAAGATGCATTGGCAGGTGAGGGAGGGAACTAACTGTCCCATGGCTTCTCTCTTTTTATCCTTGTGCCATCCAGGCGGATCAGAGAAGAGGATAAAGGAAGAAAAAATGTAGTAAAAGACAAGCAGCGTAAGCTATATGGGACGTGGACTGGGCCAGTACAACACTACAAACGCCACCAAACAGCAACAACATACAACACAACATCACACCCGCCAACAAATACATAACGGCAGAGGGAAGGAGTGGAGTTTATCGAGACCGTCTTACACTTGAAGTGTTTTAGCGTGAGTGTTGGAGGAACTGTTTCCCCCGTTGAAGTGCCTCGGTGGGTTAGTGATGCAATCTGCGGGACACTTCCTCCCCTTGCTCCACTCAGCACTCTGGTCCTGAACGGCTCCACGCCACAGCCACTTAACTGTTATCGTCCAGCCACAGCCTGCCTGCCTTCATGCCTGCCACACTCGTCCACCCCCTCCCTCCCTCACCGCACCCCTCCCTCTCTGTCTCACCGGTAGATATACCCCCCTCCCACACCTCAGTCCTCCACTCCCTCACCACCTTAACCATACGCCACTTGCCTCTCCATCCACCTTCACTTGACACGCTCATCTCCCAACCCATAGGAACTCATTACTCTCACCCCCTCCCTCCCTCTCTCCCTCTCCCTCCTCTCATGCCTCTTCTAACATCCCTTGAGTATTACCCCTCACCCGTATACAGCTCCCTCTCTCCCTTCCTCTCCCCTCGCTGCCCTCCACTCGGCTCGGCCACCCAGCCGCCCGCCCTCCTCCAGACCCCACTACAGGCTTCCATCATGCCCTTCAACTCTTCATCACGTTATTTTTTTCCACCCTCGGCTCCTCTTATTGTCCTGGTCTCCTTCACTTGTCACACGTATTTTTTTTTTTTTTCGTAAGTTACGTATTTGAAGTTAAGTGTTTGTCTTGTACTGCATTGTACTCTGTGTATATATGTTTGTGAAATATAGATAAAAATGAACGGTTTATCGAATTTAGGCCGCCATTAGGCTGAGAATATTCAGTTAAGGAATTACATAACTGGGGGTGCAGTTAGTAACTGGTTAATTAATCTTTGGATAATCACGTGAATGAAGTCTTTCTGCTACGTACAGCAAGTTTCACAGAGCAGATTTTATGGTGTATGAATTATATACATTTTATGGTGTATGAATTATATACATTTTATGATGTATGAATTATATACATTTTATGGTGTATGAATTATATACATTTTATGATGTATGAATTATATACATTTTATGGTGTATGAATTATATACATTATATACATATACTTGAGTAAGTATGTGATGTGGAGTTCTGTATTGGTTGAATTGCAGTGGTATTCAGTTGACATGCGTTATATATATAATGGTGAACATTAAGTGATGCAGAGTTACATGCATGTTGAACTGCAGTAATGCTAGGTTGACGTATATTATGTATTTGATGATGGACTTTAAGTGATGCATATTTTCTCGTCGGTTGCGTTACAGTAATACGATAGTTGACACACACACACACACACACACACACACACACACACACACACACACACCACACACACACACACACACACACACGTAACTATGGGAAAACTAAAGCATTTGCTCGCTTGAAGCTGTGCACTTCATAGGCAGGTTGGTGATTGTGGTGAGGGAGGTCGGTCAGAGGAGGTAGTGTTCTGATGGTACGGTGTTGGTGCTGGGTCATGTCTTGTCTTCAATGGTCGCTGTGATCAGCTGGGTCGCATCTCCAACGGTCGGAGGACCGCCTCCGCCTCCTGCTGTTTGTTTACACCCGAGTCGACCGCGTCTCCACCATAGCGCCTCACCAAGTTCAGTGGGAGAAAAAGGGAAAGGTTTGTAATTCCGTGTATCTCTTCGACGGTCAGATTGACCGGAGGTAGACATTCTTAGTGTGGGGGAAATGGTAGGTCCAGTCACGTGAGTAATTCAAGTATCAAGCTGGGGGTAGAGATAGATAGATAGATAGATAGATAGAGATAGATAGATAGATAGATAGATAGATAGATAGATAGATAGAGAGAGAGAGAGAGAGAGAGAGAGAGAGAGAGAGAGAGAGAGAGAGAGAGAGAGAGAGAGAGAGAGAGAGAGAGAGAGAGAGGAGGTAAGGGAGGTTAACAGAGAATGTGGATCAGGGGAGACGAAGGTAAAAGAGAGAGGGTACCTACAAGAGTGGATCAAGGGAGGGGATGATAAGGCAGAACACTTGGGAGAGTCGATGAGGGAAAGATAAGGCAAGAGAGAGAACGTGGGAGAGTGGATCGCCGGGAGAGTTGAAGGTAATGGAGAGCACCCGGGAGATGACAGGTGGGGTATACAGGCAAGGGAGAACACAACACGGGAGAGGGCAGGTGGAGTATACATGCAAGGGAGAGCAACCGGAACAGGACAGATGATGTTAAAGAAGGGAGAGAGAGAGAGAGAGAGAGAGAGAGAGAGAGAGAGAGAGAGAGAGAGAGAGAGAGAGAGAGAGAGAGAGCGAGCAGGTGGGGTGGACGGGTAAGGGATTGGCTCGTCAGTCGCACCACTGGAAGCTAAACTTTAGAAAAGATGTACACATTGTCAGAGACGGGGGGGGGGGGGGGTTGTCAGGCTTCTAGGAAAGCCCCTGAATCTGTTCCTCCCTCCGCCTCCTTTTTCCCCAGTCGCACAGGGCGTGCCCCTGGGATAGGCCCCCTCCGCCCCCGTGATTCCGCCTCTAGGTACCTGTGTGACCCATTCACTAACTCACTTTCACACTCTCTCTCTCTCTCTCTCTCTCTCTCTCTCTCTCTCTCTCTCTCTCTCTCTCTCTCTCTCTCTCTCTCTCTCTCTCTCTCTCCTTTGTTCCACTTCCACCCTTTGCTCCCAGTCATCGTATTCCACCGCCACCTCCCCTTCGTAACCTTCCCTGAGTTATTATTTGATAAAACTCCGTAACGTTTTTTTCAACGTTTTTCTGCCTTAGTCATTTGTTTCTCTGTAAGTTTGTGTGTGTGTGTGTGTGTGTGTGTGTGTGTGTGTGTGTGTGTGTGTGTGTCTATCCTGCCACTTAGTTCTATCATAGCCGTTCGTAAGCAGGGTTTGTTATTATTATTTAATTATGTCTCTTAGCTAATATTTTGCATCAAACCTTTTCTTAACGTTTTATGCTGTCTGCGTCTGTCTCATGTCGTGTTTATACTATTATTTTCTTTACACGTTATTCGCAAGAATTTGTCTTCATCATCCTACTTCATATGATTAGGGGTCTTGCTCTCCCTTGTCTTGTCTTGTCTTTTGTTACTCTTTTGCTCCCGGCTTGGTGGCTGCGCCTTATCTCGTCTGTGTTCTCATTTATCTGTAGTTTAACGCCCTTACAGTCCTAGTATCGTCTGTGTACTCTGTTATCTGTAGTTTAATGCCCTCATAACCCTAGTCTCGTGTGTGTGTGTGTGTGTGTGTGGTGTGTGTGTGTGTGTGTTCTCTTTTATACCTGTAGTTTAACATCCTCACAATCCTTGTGTCGTCTGTGTCCTCGTTTTCTTCTTGCTCCATGTAATCCAGTCCCACTGTCGCCTTTATCTTGACCTTGTGCCTTTTTTTCCCCTTTCTTCCTGCTTCCTGTGATCCAGGCTGCTTCATCCTTATCTTATGTTCGTACTCATTCACATTCTGATAACAGCGATTTTATGTCTTCGTCTCCCTTATCTCTGCGCGCGCGCGCGCGCGTTTGTGTGTGTGTGTGTGTGTGTGTGTGTGTGTGTGTGTGTGTGTGTGTGTGTACTCCCGCATCCAGCCGCACGTCAGGTCTGTTCCCCACGCCTGGCCGAAGACCAGAAAGTCTCGGGCTGAGCTTACTCAGATCTGGTGTGAGGTGGGCGCTTGAACACCCTGGCTCTCGTTAGCGCGATGCTCTCTTGATCCTCCTTTCTCCAGTCGATACTTTTTATTCTAATTTTGCTCGAGTTTATCCACTTAAGACGAGCAACTTTGCCCAGACCTTTTTTTTTTGTTGTTGTTGCATAGATACACAGACCACACGGACCCAAGGTCCGAGGGAGGTGCTCTGCACGACAGACGGCCAGAGAATGATGGAGATTTATGCTTGTTAGTGTTGTGGATCTTGCTGGTGATGGGGGGATCTGAACCCCATAGTAAAGCGTTACCCAGTTCGACATCACGCGGGGGGCACCGATGGAGCGTCCGCCACCTTCCCAGAACTTTCGGAGGCAAGCGAACGGACGAGTCGGTCACCAGCGATGTGGTTATTGGACGAAGTGCGGACGAGGTGTAGCTCTTCACCCTCAGGTTAAGGAGTCTTTTAACTTTGTGAGGGACAGGGTTGTACGACCCTGGAGTACAGATGGTACGATCCTTAACCACGACGGTATGACCCTCGAGCACGACGGTAACCGACTCTTGATCACGATTGTACGACCCTTGAACACAACGGCACTGCTCTTGAACACAACGGCACTGCTCTTGAACACGGTGATGCGATCATCAACAACCAAGTTACGACCCTTGAGCACGATGGTACGACGCTTAACCATGACAGTGTAAATGTTGCGTACGTTGGCACGGCCCTCAAGCACGGCGGTACGACCCTTGGGCACAAAGGCACGATCCCTGGGATATTCTGGGATACGCGACCTTTGACCTAACCCTAAAAGATCTTCAGGTCAGAAGTCGGGTTATCGTACCTTCTCGCTCGGGGAGGTGAAGTTTGAAAGTCAAGCTTGAACGTGATAGAAGAAAACTTTATTTTTTTTCTAAGTTACGGAGGTCGTCAGCCATCAGCATGTTAGTGGCTGACAGACCTCTAGCCCAGCCAAGATCATGCTAAGCAGGAAAACCAAAATATCATCACTTAAGGAAATATTTTAAAGCCGGAACATTTCTGAATACAGTGCACCCAGATGCTGGGAGTGACTTGGGAGTCTTGAACCAGGAATTTTTAAAGTGCAGACTGCTGTACACTTTTATTAAATGCAGGATGTCGAATACCCGAATATTGGGGGAATTTTATGTTGGACGTAAAACTCGAATATTAAGAGATCGCTTGGGGGGGAGGACTGAATCATGGTTTTATTTAATAAAGGGGTCGAGGTGATGGGAAAATTAATACATATTAGAGTGGTAGTAGGCAAAGAGGAAAGTAGTTAGAAGGATAGATGGTCGTTACGACTACTGAACAGACGACAAGGATTGGTGTCCCATCGCGGGGTCCGGGTGGGATAACAAGTCCAACCACCCACCCCACCCATGCCTAGGCCCCTCCCAGTGCTTAGGTCCCTGAAGAGCAGCAGCACCACCTGGCCGCCGCCCTAGAGCATAGGGCCCGCGCCACCTCCAGAGTTGTATGAAGGTTTAATCTCACACAACATCAACAACAACAACAACCATAGGGTTGCAGAACTACCCACAACATTGTGTCCAGCAGCCTGGGTTGTGTGTGGTGGGGTGGGGGAGAGAGAGAGAGAGAGAGAGAGAGAGAGAGAGAGAGAGAGAGAGAGAGAGAGAGAGAAGAATGTGGTTGGCAAGCCAGAAACACCCGAGATTATGAGTCCAAAATATAGGGAGTGAAATGTTCCTAAATGTCGGAGGAATATGAGAAGGGACCAATGTAGGCAGGTGTCTTAAAACACTCTGCAATGATGCGTATATAAGACGGCCGTAAGAGAAGGGTGAAAGAGCGAACCTAACCTGATTAGTGTAATTGTATCCTGTTAACACATTTGGTTGTACCTTGTAAAAGCCATTTTGTTATTATAACTAATAAAGTGCATTATTTTTTATTTTTCTATATTAAGAGTCATTTATGATATGAGATCGATATTGTTTTGATGAGTTTAACAACGGGTTATGGTGATTTGTTCCCTCCAGCGCGTTGTAGTAGAGGTGAGTATGGTGAACGGTATGAATGTGAGGACCGGTGTGCCCCACCGCGGGAGGCGCGGAAGTCTTGGCCGACATATTGTGCATTCCGATGCATTCCGTTCCCTTCCTCTTTCCAGACCTTCAGAATCCTGGAACATTTCAGCTGGCTCTGGCCTATATCCTATATCAACGAGTCCGGATGAATTGATATAGATATATGCTGATCGATAGCTCTGGATATATATATATTTTACAGTTTTATATGTACATTCATTTGTGTTATAGTAACTGTTGTCGTAATGTATATCAATTTTTCCTCTCTTTCAGGTAAGCTTGAGCGGAGATTGAAGGATTGCAGTACAATCACAGTAAGGTAGAGTCAGTATTACTACTTGTTGATATATATATATATATATATATATATATATATATATATATATATATATATATATATATATATATATATATATATATATATGTATGTTCGCCTGTTGCACAGGGGTCCCGGGTTCGATCCTGGCTGTTGGAGTTTTGTATATTCTCCGAAGGTGCACGTTCATATGCACTTTGTTCGTATATATATATATATATATATATATATATATATATATATATATATATATATATATATATATATATATGATTTAGTTCGTGTATACTTCATTGAAGGCCGAGCAGGGTTATCTGATTTTACTCTCATTGTTTTCATCATATTGATAATGATTGTTTAAACTGCTTCTAGAATTATGAATCAACCTGTTGAAAATTAAAACTGACGGGAACGACTGGAAATCTCCCTAAGTTTACATGTTTTCTGGAACATAAATAGAGAAGTCGTATATATCATGTTTTGATTCTGATAAGGCCAACAGATGATACAGTCCTGAATCTATCGTAAGTGTAATTTGCCGTTAGCATATGAGACGAATGGACGACTCGTTCAAGTAACGCTGTTTAGATCCAGAGGTGTTGTAAGTACCAGAAAGATTCTGGAGAACAACACGAAAGCTTTTTGGTGGCAGGCCGAACTGTGGTGGGGTAGAAGACCTCCGCAACCATCGTACGATATACGTACCTTCGTAAAGGTAAGGTAAGGTAAGGTAAGGTAAGGTTCCCAACCCTGCTCTAAGGGTAGAAGACCTCTTAAACCATCTTAAGGTATAGGTAAGGTAAGCATAGGTCCCAGACCCAACTCTGGGGATAGAAGACCTCTGAAACTATCGTAAGGTAAGGTAAGGTACCCCACCCAGCTATAGAGGTAGACCTCTGAAACCATCGTGAGGTATACACGTAAGTAAGGTAAGAGCCCAAGTTGTTGAATTCTGCCAGAAAGCATTAAAAGCATCATGGTCCGCTCTGTGGAGGCACTCCCAGACTTACTTGACAGATACCTATTAGATGTACCATAACAGTCCGGGTGTGGAGGATATGTTGGTGTGTGTATGTGGGCTGTGA
The DNA here is from genome assembly GCF_036320965.1 of Panulirus ornatus. Classification (NCBI taxonomy): domain Eukaryota; kingdom Metazoa; phylum Arthropoda; class Malacostraca; order Decapoda; family Palinuridae; genus Panulirus; species Panulirus ornatus. The sequence goes on from NC_092228.1 coordinate 15,243,221, forward strand.
CCTTAAACAGCCTTAGTGGTCAGAGGAACGCCAAGGAGACCTGGTCATAGATGGAGGTCTGTAAGGCATATATATATATATATATATATATATATATATATATATATATATATATATATATATATATAAAGTCAGGGGAGTTCCTTTTTGTGGTGATGGTGGTCATCGTTTTTGGTTCTTCCCCGGGAGGCCTCACCGACCATAGTGTTTGCCGTCCATTGTCTTATGTTTGCTAGAGAGAATCCCAGCGGGGTTGTATTTCATGCTGGAATTACGAAGGATTTTTCTGGGGGAATTTTATACGTTCCTCGATGTACTTGCGTCCTGTGCCGGGGGATACGGTGGTTATATAAATGAAAGCAATAAGTGGGGTTCCTTGTAACACATCTACCATTTCTTTTTGTGATTCTTAGCAACACACTTGTCATGAATGACTTTCACATAGACTCCAAGCTTACGTTTTTCTTCTGCTGGTCAGACTCCTGTGGAAATTGTTTGGGATTCCCTCCCTCACATGCGTCGTAAGCTTGCGTCTGCGTTTTCGGAAAGACTGGAGGAAGCCTTGTGTATGGTTAAGGAAGGAGGTCAGTTAAGAGAGGGACTTTGTTGTTGCGCACAGTTTGGCTCCGGATGTTAAAAAGAATAGAGGGAGAAGTTTGGTTCATGCATTTTGTTGTGGAGTGGTTATTAAGGAGACTTTTCTGACAGGTTCGCTGCCGGTTTGTCTTCCTGTGTTTATTGTGGTTGACGAGTTCTGGTGTCATGGTGATAACGCCCGGATGTAGTAGACTCGTCATTTCTGTCATCTTGCTCCACCTCTCGTCTGTTGCTACGATGTGAGCTTACTCCCGTGGAGCCACTACGGGTATACCCAGCCATGGCGTTGTTGCTAAGGGCCTGACTCGTTGGTCGTGGCGTTTTTGTCCTGGTTTGTGTCGGCGCACGTTTTTGTCCTGTGGTGAGCTGGTGAGGTGCAGGTCACATCTGTGAACACTGTGGCACGGCCCGAGAGGATGTACGATGGCCTGCTGGCCTTTAACTTGACCTCCCTTCTAGGACGTAGTCAAAAGCCACACCATCATCAACCAGGTTCGTGCCTTCGTGCCTTCAGAGGTGGTACCGTCGCGCTGAAGATGTTTACGATGACTCCTTTCCCCTGGCGGTGGAGGCCCATTGTGTGTGACGCCGTTGTGGTTATTATTGATTAAGCTTGCTGTATGGTGCACAGCTGCGGCAATTAAGGCGTTGACAGCGGTAGCAGGTGGCAGTAATGGCGAACAATGGACGGACCCTCCCCCCCTTGGGGTCTCTTGTCATACGAAGGTGTTTGTACACCAGTTGGCACTGGGGAGGAGGTCCTCGGGCGCAGACTGGAAGGTTGGGCGATGTCAAGTTGGCTCTGCGGCGGATTCCGGACGAGACGTTAAGCTGGCCGTGAGGGATTAGTGGCACCGGGAGGGGATCAGATCCCCCACAAGGAGGAGATCCAGACCTGGCCAGTGAACCCATCCACCTCACTTGTGTGACACAGCCACGCCTCTTCTGAAACCAGTGCTGCCCTGATGGCAACCACTGGGCCGTCAGGTGAACGGCCTTAGACCCCCCTCCACCACACACACACACACACACACACACACACACACACACTGGCGGTAAAGTTTAGCCCTAGTAGTAGTAAGGACCGCCTGGGGAACATTACCATTATATATAACCTCGTGTATTAATTCCGTATCCAGTGGGTTGCCTAGTGCTGGCTGGCTTGGGGGGGGGGGGGGTGTTCCATTGATGTTGTTAATGCAGGTGTAATCTGTAGGGAAAGTTAGAGGGAGGGGAGGGGAGGTGGTTATTGTTAAGGTGGAAGAAGGAGGAGAAGAGGAGGAGGAGGGTGGTGTGTGTGTGTGTGTGTGTGTGTGTGTGTGTGTGTGTGTGGGGAGGGGGGGGGGCAGTGTTGTGGGTTCGTGATGAGTTAAGGTGGTAGGAGAGTTGCTTGTTGTTGTTGTTGGCGATAGTCATATGCTTTCGTTATAGGGCTACCGTTATGATAGAACAACATGTTTTGTACCAGATCGTGGGCACGATGGTTGGTGACACCTCGCCCTGTGTATTGTGTAGGGAAGGCCATCTAACACACACACACACACACACACACACACACACACACACACACACTTGCAGATCATGCGATCGTGTCGTTCCATTTTAAGGTTGTCGAACAGCAAAAAGGAGAGAGAGAGAGAGAGAGAGAGAGAGAGAGAGAGTATTAAGACTACGCCTATTATATAACTCGTCAGATTAAACCCTTCCCTGATATGATGGGGTTCGAATCCCTGTCATGGCAGTTGTCCCTACACCCAACCTAGGTGTTCATCCTCCCTTCGGGGCTGGTCGATGAATGGGTACCTGGCTTGGGCTGGTGTGTGTGTGTGTGTGTGTGTGTGTTTGCGCGCGCAGACAATAGTAAAGATACGTGACGTAGGCTGGCGTTAAGAGACGAGGCAACACTGGTGGAGAACCTCTCTCTCTCTCTCTCTCCCTCTCCTTAACACGGATATTCATCACGCAATTTTAGGGTGTGTTTCAAACTCCTTTCGCTTAGCGCGCCAGACCAACCATTCACTCGCTCATCACGCACCCACTCTCCCGTCCGCCACATCCTGTATGAGTTCAGGCTCGAGTGCTCTCCGGACAAACTGGTTCCTTTATCCAGTCAGATGGTATGGTCTTGGCTGAGGTGGGCGGGCACACACACACCACCATAGCTTATGGCATGTAGTACCTGCTGACGGACGACATGCTAACATAGAGATTATTATTATGATTATTATTATTATTATTATTATTATTATTATTATTATTATTATTATTATTATTGTTATTATTATTATTATTATTATAATAATTATTATCATTATTGTTATTATTATTATTATTATTATTATTATTATTATTATTATTTAACCCTACGACCTCTTGTATGGGGTTTCTTGAAACTTCTAGAAAGCACTCCACGCGGGATCAGGGTAAGGTAGGCTCCTCTGGCGGGAGGAAGCCTTACTTGACGTTACTCTATTCCGTCCGCTGACGATGAAACAGCCTCGTGAGAAGGTGACCTCTCGCTCGCTGAATAACCACCGGCAGGCAGAGCTTGTTGATACCACACATTGTCTTCTGTTATCAGAGACACCGTGGGATTCGCAGTGGGGAAATTTGATAAGGCCCCGGGGTGAGTATTTCCAAAGGTCTTCCACACCAGCCAGGCTGTGGTGGTGACGTGGGCCTGCGGACCGCGGCTTCCAACAGCCCGGTCGACCAGCGGCGTCCTCCCAACTCGGCAGCTTATGGAATAGAAAACCTCCGGAGTGAACGCAAGGTAAACACGGGATATTCCTGGGCAGGTTAAAAGACCGAGTAAACAGAGAGAGAGAGAGAGAGAGAGAGAGAGAGAGAGAGAGAGAGAGAGAGAGAGAGAGTTCAACAAGCCGTGGCAGTAGAGAATCTCTCAGACCTCCGGAGGGGTTAACTCCTGGTTGGCTGGAGGTAAATATACACAGGACCTGACGCTGGTACCTCGTTAAAAGTAGTACGTGAGCTGAGCCGGGGTCTTATGGTCTCTATATACCAGGTCTTATGGTCTGTGCCACACCGGCCACGGAGCCTTCACCGGCTCTAAGACCCCTCACGTGTTATGGGCAGTCCTGCGTACGTGACAGGTGACAGCATATATGATATTCATCGTTCTATTTTTCGTATAGGTCAGGGGCTCTGCAGATCTAGGTAGTATAGTGGTAGAAAGAGGAAGGCAGTTGTGTAAGTCGTGCGGTTTTGTTGCACGGGTTTTAAGCGGTCGGTAGGACGTACCTCAAAGCACCGTGGACCAGTGACTCTGTGTCAGATCACGAGCCTCCCGCCCGAGCCGCCCGCCCGCCCGCCGGCCAGCCCGCTTGCTCGTCCGGTACGTGTACACTATAACCTGGAGACGCTCCTCACTCTCGTTGGTGTTTTGTCTATCGTGGGCGGACGTTTGGCCTCCACTCGTACCATTTCTGCCATATTTCAAGCCAGGTCTTTAGTGTCAGCGGTCTTGAGGAGCTCATAAGTACGTACCATGGCTTACCTGTAGCTAGTGTTATATTTTGTTGATTGGTGGTAATAATTTACGAATGTCTGTGTCGCTTCGCGAATGCCAGACAGGTGTTGTGAGGTGTTGTGTTGAGGGTGTTAACCGTTGGGTGAGGGGGTGGGGCCGTTAGGAAACGACCACTGTTTTCTGAAACGTGGCTGCGCTGTACCGTTGGACCACGTAGGAAAACAAGGTGATTTTTAGTGGCTGTATGTTCCTACTTTCCTCCAGTATGAGATGTTTGTAGGTAAGTTAAGGTAGGATAAGAGATGTTTGTGGTTAAGGTAAGGTTAGTCAGGACAAGAGAAGACGTTAGTAGATAGGGTAAGGTAAGGCATAGGGCAAGACAAGACGTTAGGAGATAGGGTAAGGTAAGGCATAGGGCAAGACAAGACGTTAGTAGGTAGGGTAAGATAAGGTATAGGGCAAGACAAGGCGTTAGTAGGTAGGGTAAGATAAGGTATAGGGCAAGACAAGACGTTAGGAGATAGGGTAAGGTAAGGCATAGGGCAAGACAAGACGTTAGTAGGTAGGGTAAGATAAGGTATAGGGCAAGACAAGGCGTTAGTAGGTAGGGTAAGGTAAGGCATAGGGCAAGACAAGACGTTAGTAGGTAGGGTAAGATAAGGTATAGGGCAAGACAAGGCGTTAGTAGGTAGGGTAAGGTAAGGCATAGGGCAAGACAAGGCGTTAGTAGGTAGGGTAAGGTAAGGCATAGGCAAGACAAGACGTTAGTAGGTAGGGTAAGGTAAGGCATAGGGCAAGACAAGACGTTAGTAGGTAGGGTAAGATAAGGTATAGGGCAAGACAAGGCGTTAGTAGGTAGGGTAGATAAGGTATAGGGCAAGACAAGACGTTAGGAGATAGGGTAAGGTAAGGCATAGGCAAGACAAGACGTTAGGAGATAGGGTAAGGTAAGGCATAGGGCAAGACAAGGCGTTAGTAGGTAGGGTAAGGTAAGGCATAGGCAAGACAAGACGTTAGGAGATAGGGTAAGGTAAGGCATAGGCAAGACAAGACGTTAGGAGATAGGGTAAGGTAAGGCATAGGGCAAGACAAGACGTTAGTAGATAGGGTAAGGTAAGGCATAGGCAAGACAAGACGTTAGTAGGTAGGGTAAGATAAGGTATAGGGCAAGACAAGGCGTTAGTAGGTAGGGTAAGGTAAGGCATAGGGCAAGACAAGACGTTAGGAGATAGGGTAAGGTAAGGCATAGGCAAGACAAGACGTTAGGAGATAGGGTAAGGTAAGGCATAGGCAAGACAAGACGTTAGGAGATAGGGTAAGGTAAGGCATAGGGCAAAAGAAGGCGTTAGTAGGTAGGGTAAGATAAGGTATAGGGCAAGACAAGGCGTTAGTAGGTAGGGTAGATAAGGTATAGGGCAAGACAAGACGTTAGTAGGTAGGGTAAGATAAGGTATAGGGCAAGACAAGACGTTAGTAGGTAGGGTAAGATAAGGTATAGGGCAAGACAAGACGTTAGGAGATAGGGTAAGGTAAGGCATAGGGCAAGACAAGACGTTAGGAGATAGGGTAAGGTAAGGCATAGGCAAGACAAGACGTTAGTAGGTAGGGTAAGGTAAGGCATAGGCAAGACAAGACGTTAGGAGATAGGGTAAGGTAAGGCATAGGGCAAAAGAAGGCGTTAGTAGGTAGGGTAAGGTAAGGCATAGGGCAAAAGAAGGCGTTAGTAGGTAGGGTAAGGTAAGGCATAGGGCAAGACAAGACGTTAGGAGATAGGGTAAGGTAAGGCATAGGGCAAAAGAAGGCGTTAGTAGGTAGGGTAAGGTAAGGCATAGGGCAAGACAAGACGTTAGTAGATAGGGTAAGGTAAGGCATAGGGCAAGACAAGACGTTAGTAGGTAGGGTAAGATAAGGTATAGGGCAAGACAAGGCGTTAGTAGGTAGGGTAAGGTAAGGCATAGGGCAAGACAAGGCGTTAGTAGGTAGGGTAAGATAAGGCATAGGGCAAGACAAGACGTTAGAAGGTAGGGTAAGATAAGGTATAGGGCAAGACAAGGCGTTAGTAGGTAGGGTAAGATAAGGCATAGGCAAGACAAGACGTTAGTAGATAGGGTAAGATAAGGTATAGGGCAAGACAAGACGTTAGGAGATAGGGTAAGGTAAGGCATAGGCAAGACAAGACGTTAGTAGATAGGGTAAGGTAAGCATAGGGCAAGACAAGACGTTAGTAGGTAGGGTAAGGTAAGGCATAGGGCAAAAGAAGGCGTTAGTAGGTAGGATAAGGTAAGGCATAGGGCAAGACAAGGCGTTAGTAGGTAGGTGTAAGATAAGGTATAGGACAAGAGAAGACGTTAGTAGGTAGGGTAAGGTAAGGCATAGGGCAAAAGAAGGCGTTAGTAGGTAGGATAAGGTAAGGCATAGGGCAAGACAAGGCGTTAGTAGGTAGGGTAAGGTAAGGCATAGGGCAAGACAAGGCGTTAGTAGATAGGGTAAGGTAAGGCATAGGGCAAGACAAGACGTTAGTAGGTAGGGTAAGATAAGGTATAGGGCAAGACAAGGCGTTAGTAGGTAGGGTAAGATAAGGTATAGGGCAAGACAAGACGTTAGTAGGTAGGGTAAGATAAGGTATAGGGCAAGACAAGACGTTAGTAGGTAGGGTAAGGTAAGGCATAGGCAAGACAAGACGTTAGTAGGTAGGGTAAGATAAGGTATAGGGCAAGACAAGACGTTAGTAGATAGGGTAAGGTAAGGCATAGGGCAAGACAAGACGTTAGTAGGTAGGGTAAGATAAGGCATAGGCAAGACAAGACGTTAGGAGATAGGGTAAGGTAAGGCATAGGCAAGACAAGACGTTAGGAGATAGGGTAAGGTAAGGCATAGGGCAAAAGAAGGCGTTAGTAGGTAGGGTAAGATAAGGTATAGGGCAAGACAAGACGTTAGTAGGTAGGGTAAGATAAGGTATAGGGCAAGACAAGGCGTTAGTAGGTAGGGTAAGGTAAGGCATAGGGCAAAAGAAGGCGTTAGTAGGTAGGGTAAGGTAAGGCATAGGCAAGACAAGACGTTAGTAGGTAGGGTAAGGTAAGGCATAGGCAAGACAAGACGTTAGTAGGTAGGGTAAGGTAAGGCATAGGGCAAAAGAAGGCGTTAGTAGGTAGGGTAAGATAAGGTATAGGGCAAGACAAGGCGTTAGTAGGTAGGGTAAGGTAAGGCATAGGCAAGACAAGACGTTAGTAGATAGGGTAAGGTAAGGCATAGGGCAAAAGAAGGCGTTAGTAGGTAGGGTAAGGTAAGGCATAGGGCAAAAGAAGGCGTTAGTAGGTAGGGTAAGATAAGGTATAGGGCAAGACAAGGCGTTAGTAGGTAGGGTAAGATAAGGTATAGGGCAAGACAAGACGTTAGGAGATAGGGTAAGGTAAGGCATAGGCAAGACAAGACGTTAGGAGATAGGGTAAGGTAAGGCATAGGGCAAGACAAGACGTTAGGAGATAGGGTAAGGTAAGGC
>NC_092228.1:15255806-15280806 GCF_036320965.1 Panulirus ornatus
GAAAGAACTGGGAAAGTGGGAAGATATATATATATATATATATATATATATATATATATATATATATATATATATATATATATATATATATATATATATGTTGGGAGCGGGGGGCTGGAAATCCTCCCCTCATTTTTTTTTTTTTTCCAAAAGAAGGAACAGAGAAGGGGGCCAGGTGAGGATATTTCCTCAAAGGCCCAGTCCTCTGTTCTTAACGCTACCTCGCTAATGCGGGAAATGGCGAATAGTACGAAAAAAAAAAAAAAAAAAATATATATGTACATATATACATATATATATATATATATATATATATATATATATATATATATATATATATATATATATGTATATATATATATATATATATATATATATATATATATATATATATATATATATATATTCTTTTCTTTCTTTCAAATTATTCCCCATTTCCCGCGTTAGCAAGGTAGCGTTAAGAACAGAGGACTGGGCCTTTGAGGGAATATCCTCACCTGGCCCCCTTCTCTGTTCCTTCTTTTGGAAAATTAAAGAAAAAAAAAAAAAAAAACGAGAGGGGAGGATTTCCAGCTCCCCGCTCCCTCCCCTTTAAGTCGCCTTCTAAGACACGCAGGGAATACGTGGGGAGTATATATATATATTCCCATGAGTCCACGGGGAAAATGAAACACGATAAGTTCCCAAGTGCACTTTCGTGTAATAATCACATCATCAGGGGTGACACAAGGGATAGATATAACGATCAGTTGATATACATCGAAGAGACGAAGCTAGGACGCTGCGTACTTGCAAATTCTTCTGCTTCTCTATCTCACAGTCAAACACTGACGCTGACCACAGTGTCATCATACCCACCTACGCAGGTGGTACCGGAATGATTTGACCTCTGGACGAAACCGTGACACGAATCCGTGCTCTCCGTTAGGCCACTGATGACCGTCTTGCTTTCCAATGGCGCTGGAACCCACTCCCACAATGTGAGGCAAGTGAGCAGCGAAGGTGAATGAAGAGACTTGCGATCGGAGACCGACGCTTGTGGTATCAGGGAAGAGCAGTGAGTCACGACGTGAGTGTAGTAAAGAGCCGGATCACCTCACTCACCGTCATCGAACATAACGGAAGCAACAAGTTGTCGACTCCCAGAGAGAGAGAGAGAGAGAGAGAGAGAGAGAGAGAGAGAGAGAGAGAGAGAGAGAGAGAGAGAGACGGACTGGCTTGGGTTTTACGAACCATCAAAGACAAGCAACAGCCGCCGCTGATGATGATGCTCATCAACGCCGCTAAGGCTCCCCCGACTATCACCTCCTCCCTGGGAAGGTGGAAGTGTGGAGCTAGAAAGTGCGTAAGTGTCTTTCACATCTCGCATTGACACAGTCAGGTAGATGTCCAGGTCCCAGACTGAGCTTTGGTGGGTGGAGCTCCGAGACCATCATAAGGTTTACGTTATATATATATATATATATATATATATATATATATATATATATATATATATATATATATATATATATACTGACGTACTCATTATAAACATATATGATCTAACGGCTTGGTAGCTGCGGGAGACATAAACCAATAAAACAGGACGGAAAATGAAATACCGCATTTACTCAATATTCAGATTGAGCAGATATGATGATAAGGTAGCAGACTGTTGCGTGCATGGTTACTTGTCTACCCGGCATCAGGGAACGTAAGCCTAAGCCTGCTGGCCAGGAAGACTCGTTTAAGCACGTAGCTGGAGAGTGAGTGACGTGTTGTTGGTGACCGAGCTGCGACACTGAAATACCACACAGACGAACGCCTCCCGCCTCCCCAAAATACAGGTATTGTGTTTCCCAGAACAGATAGAGAGAGCTCTTTGTTTCTGGGCCTTCAGTTGCCTGTGTGATAGCCAAAAGTAAGAGAGAGCGGGCCGGGCAATGATGAGTTATCGACACGCCAGCGATTACCCTCTGTGCTCATCCAGGTCTTGGTGGAGACGCGACCCGTGATACCTTTGGGGTATGACAGAATGTTAAGCTGGAGGTCCTGCTGTGAGGCTGGGAACACCTAGGGCCAGCGAGGGAAGACTGCAGGAGGCACAGAGTTAAGTCTACTACGTTGGCTTACAGAGGCCAGAAGCGCCGTGGACCCTCTGGGGTGACTACTGGGGGTTCGGGGGAGAGTCTTCGTGACCCGCAGCAAGGCCAGCATCACCCACGACCCCGGGGAGACTACCGAAGGCTCATGGGGAGGATTGGGGAAGTCTACGTGACCTATAGCAAGGCCAGCATCACCCACGACCCCGGGGAGACTACCGAAGGCTCATGGGGAGGATGGGGAAGTCTACGTGACCTATAGCAAGGCCAGCATCACCCACGACCCCGGGGAGACTACCGAAGGCTCATGGGGAGGATTGGGGAAGTCTACGTGACCTGTAGCAAGGCCAGCATCACCCACGACCCCGATGGGGAGAGAGACTTTAGGAAGTTTACAGGGATCACAGCTTTCAGGGGAGACTGACGAGGATTATTGGAGGATTCTACGGGGTGAGGGAGGGATTTAGCCGGCGATAAGGAAAATGATAGCGATTGCCATACCCCATAGTGGAAGAGGGAAGCTCTTCCCGAATACGAAGGTGTCGAGAACCTCTCATATTGATGGCGATTTACAGACTGTCACAACCTGGTGATTGATGGTCCTTGTCCAGTGGTGAGGTGGGAGATGGTCCTTGTCCAGTGGTGAGGTGGGAGATGGTCCTTGTCCAGTGGTGAGGTGGGAGATGGTCCTTGTCCAGTGGTGAGGTGGGAGATGGTCCTTGTCCAGTGGTGAGGTGAGAGATGGTCCTTGTCCATTGGTGAGGTGGGAGATGGTCCTTGTCTATTGGTGAGGTGGGAGATGGTCCTTGTCCAGTGGTGAGGTGAGAGATGGTTCTTGTCCAGTGGTGAGGTGAGAGATGGTTCTTGTCCAGTGGTGAGGTGAGAGATGGTTCTTGTCCAGTGGTGAGGTGGGAGATGGTCCTTGTCCAGTGGTGAGGAGAGAGATGGTTCTTGTCCAGTGGTGAGGTGAGAGATGGTTCTTGTCCAGTGGTGAGGTGGGAGATGGTTCTTGTCCAGTGGTGAGGTGGGAGATGGTCCTTGTCGAGTGGTGAGGAGAGAGATGGTTCTTGTCCAGTGGTGAGGAGAGAGATGGTTCTTGTCCAGTGGTGAGGAGAGAGATGGTTCTTGTCCAGTGGTGAGGAGAGAGATGGTCCTTGTCCATTGGTGAGGTGGGAGACTGTCTCTAGTAGTTATGTCCTGCAGGACTGTATCTTTAAGTAAGGTGTATGAGACTCGGTTCCTTACATAACGATGAGGGGTAATGGCCCAGCATAGTAATGCTGTGGCGAGGTGGTAAGTCTCGACACAGCAGCCATCACTGATGTGTTACACGTCCACCTGTTACATACCTGATGGTGAATCATGCGTGGACTAACTCACTGTATTACTGTACTCTCCATACAGATGAGCTATGACCCATACTGTACTCTGTATTTATATACTGAACACATATGGTCCTTAACTCATCCCTGGTCGCGTCACTCTTATTATTACTTTACTATCCATAAATTATGGATTCTGACCCATCATTATAAGGTGTTGAATCCCTGTGTTGTATAAATGGGGACCTCAATTCGCCTCTGTAACGTAATTCATCTATCACTCAACTGTCCATATGTATGGGTAATTAACTGACTCATCCCACTGTGCTGTGCATGTATCCATGTACTGAACGAATGGGGAATATTTTTTTTTCCAGTGTTTCAGCTGGCGTAAATAGCACTTCCCCACTCCTTTCTATTCAGTGTTATTCCTGGTTATCTGGGGGTGATTGTCGTGCCACCTTATCCACCGTGTTTTAGTTTTCTAATCTTTTAGAAACCGTGATAAGATCGCCCCATGGTCTTTTGTCTTTTCAGAGAAGACAGATTCATTTGGCCCGAGTCTGTCTTTTCCTCGTATGGCAAGTTTCGTCACCCCAGTATTAATCTGGTAGCTCTTGTGTGGACGTCCTCAACCTTACCCTTCGTCTTTTGTAGTCCAGAGACCTGAACTGCGCAGGTGTATTGGGGATATGTCTTGACCTACCGTTCGCATTGTATAAAGTGCTTCTTGTTTCTGACCCCGGGAGTGGGGGATGGGGGGTGTTTGTATGGGAAGTTTCTGGCTATGAATTCCAACATATTTTTTGTTTGCCTTGTTACTAAATCTTCGGCATTATAATTATTTGTTTATTTTTTTGATGAAGTTAGTAATGACCACACTAAGTTTTTTCTTTTTTTTTTTTAACTTTAGTCACTTGTGAGATAGATTTACCAAGAAAAATTCATTGATGTGGTTCGTGTTAACGGCGTGCATAACTTTGCATTGATCCACAGTGAATTCCATTACCCATTGTTCTGATCGCTGAGGTAAATTGTCTACATCATTTTGTATGCGTTCAAATACTTTTTTTTTTTTCGAATATCGCCTTCCACTGATATTTTTTTTAGCATTAGCACACTTGGGGGAAATTTCGCTGTAACCCTGTCTCTGAATCATGAAACTATAGATTACAAAGAAAATGGGTCCAAGAATCGATCCCTTTGGTACCTCGCTTGCTACTCCCAAAGAAAATGGATCCAAGAACCAATCCCTGTGGTACTCCACTTGCTACTCCCAAAGAAAATGGGTCAAGAACCGATCCCTGTGATACCTCGCTTGCTACTCCCAAAGAAAATGGATCCAAGAACCAATCCATGTGGTACCCCTCTTGCTACTCACAAAGAAAATGGGTCAAGAACCGATCCCTGTGATACCTCGCTTGCTACTCCCAAGAAAATGGGTCCAAGAACCAATCCCTGTGGCTACCCCACTTGCTACTCCTAAAGAAAATGGGTCCAAGAACCAATCCCTGTGGTACCCCGTTAGCTACTCCCAAAGAAAATGGGTCCAAGAAGCGATCCCTATGGTGCCCCGCTTGCTACTCCTAAAGAAAATGGGTCCAAGTACCGATCCCTGTGGTACCCCGCATGCTACTCCCATACAACCTGGTGTTTTTCGTCTGTGAGCCACCGGTGTTGTACGCATGAAGGCATTCTGGCGAGTTGGTCTGGCAGGATCTGTGATAACGAACTCCTCGTTGGTTGTTCGTTAGGTAGATAGTCTTATAGGTGGATATAACACGGTACTGGATGGGCCAGTAGTTTACAGAGATGGGCTGAGGGCCAGCCACCAGTCCAGCACAGGTGGTAGAGAGGGAGAGAAAGATGTCCTGGAATTATTGAGTTTCTGTGGCACGTGTTGGTAGGTTGCTGTAGTTATCATTTAGTATTGTAGCACGGTGGGGCTGACTCAGAGAGTGGCTACAGGTACACGCTGTAGAAGTCTTGAGGGCCGACTGAACTGGACCGAATTCTTTATGCTGCTGGTCTGGCGTGTTGTGTAGAACGATCGTGGCTTTTACGAACAACCAGACGTGGACAGTTATGAAACCAGATGATATATGTTAGAGGCAACCTTATCAGTGTTAGCAGTGGCGGGTCAGAATAGGTTCTGTAGGTGTACAAGTTCTGAAAGAAGAAGCTGAAAGCATGTGGCTGTGTTAGAGGTTCAGAGGGTCCTGGTGTAGACGTTGCGTTACGTTATGTCACACAGGTGTGAGTACTTGGATGTTAGTGTAAAGTTACGTTACATAGATGCAAGTCAGACAGATGTGAATGCTTGGATGTTAGTGTAAAGTTACGTTACGTTACATAGATGCAAGTCACACAGATGTGAGTATATTAGTGTAAAGTTACGTTAAGTTACATAGATGCAAGTCACACAGATGTGAGTACTTGGATGTTAGTGTAAAGTTTCGTTATGTCGCATAGATGCAAGTACCTTAGATATTAGTGTAACGTTACGTGATGTTACGTCACGTCACATGGATGTGAACACCTGGCTAGTATACGCGTGTCGCGATGCTGTTGGACAACAGTCCCCCATGTTGGCTGAGCATAGTGTCTAGCTGTATCGTGATTTACGTGGTGAGTGGGTTTACAGGCCCCTCGCCCTGTACGGGTCGGCCCAGAAGCACGTAGCATAAGTTCACTGCTCCAGCTGATGATGTAAAGTGTCGCGAGGGTCGCGGACGGGACTTCCAGATCAAAGGGCTCGGGGTCTGGAACAACGGGAAGGCACCGGGGGGATTCCAAGACCATCCACGTGGAAACGAGAGTTAATCGTCTGCAAGGACTTAGGAGGCCGTGTGGGGTGGGGTGGGATGGGGGAAGAAGAAGTCCTCACCTTCGCTCGTCGAGGTCGTTTGGCGTGATGGTCGTCTCGCAGAGGGAGGGAGTCGTCACGTTAGCCCCAGCAGGCCAGCTGGTGCCGCCGAAGTCCATTAGAGGCTGAGCCAGGAACAGTTTTCACATATTTGTACAGCGAGTGTTTGAAGGTCTCGACAGTTTGGCATTATGTCAGCAGATTAAGGAATAAAGACATGATTGATATGTTTATGATAACAGAAAGAGAGAACAAAAGATCGTATTCATCGTATTTCAGATGTACCTGCAACAGCTGTATGGATCCTGGTTGCGGCAGTCGGTCCACAGTCAACCCAGCTGTTCATCCACCGTTAAGGGTTTGGTAGATTGATGAAATGGGTATCTAGCTCAGGCTGTGGTTCATATATATATATATATATATATATATATATATATATATATATATATATATATATATATATATATATATATATATATGAAGTGCTTCGTCTGCGTATACTCGGAGAAATTAAATTGTGGAAATTGTAAAAAGATAAAATTGGGAATACGGGAATCATACCTGATAATTTCCGCAGAAATCTTGGGACGGCCGTAATCCCTTCCAGCTGTGAGATGCGTTTTGTAGTGTGAATGTCCTCGCGAATCATGGCCCTGCAGAGGATCTTACTTAAGTGAGGTAATACGATAATACGATGGATCTATTTTTTCATGTTAGGTGAGACGGCACGGGCAACTGAGGCCCTAATCAAGGACATCACATTAACGCTATGTGTATATATATATATATATATATATATATATATATATATATATATATATATATATATATATATATATACATATATATATATATATATATATATATATATATATATATATATATATATATATATATATATATATATATATAGCCTGAGCTAGGTATGTGTGTGGGACTTGATTGAGAAGAGGAGCCCCATTCTTGGGTCCTTGGGCCTGCCTGGGTCCACATGTCACCCACCCATGTCCGTGTATTGTACCCACTGTACGCTCTGTGTCTACCCCACCTATACCACCTAACCCATGTACACATCACCCCTGCTGTCCCATGTATATGTCTGGACTAACTTAGATTTTCAAATTAAGTATGAAACCGAGAATTAGATTCATGTTAGTGTGAGAGACTGTCTCTTCATAACGATGAGGAGGAAGTACCCTCCCTGAAACCAGTGAGTGATACGAGAGACATTCCTCCTATAGCAGTGACGAGGCAGTTGGAGAGATATGGTTACCTGTGGTGACCGTGTGGTCTCGTTAGGGGGTTGGGGGTTAGTCTTTGCAACAACCACGCAGCTGGGCCTAGAATTTGCGCACTTGGTCTCCTGATCAACGAAGCTGTCGCTGCTGTTGGGTTTCCAGTCATCTGAGGTGTTCGTTGCGACAGCGTTTTGCCACGAACTCACTCTCTCTAAAGGAACTTACGGAACGTGAAGCTACTTTGGGCTGGTGTGTATTATTGTGGGCGGGTATGGCTCCCGTGATGTGGTTTAATGCAGTCATAGTGGACGGTTTGGATGATGTCCTTCTCGCAAGTTTATTTGTGCTAATATTATCGCGTTTTACCCCACACAGTGCAAGTGTCTCAGACACAACGAGGAAGGGACGAAGTTAAGAGAACATGATGAATAAAAAGAAGAAATCTATAGTCGACGCTATTTTCATGGCATTGTTGATATTTTTTTTCTTTTGATATGATTGTCCATATATATTTCATAGACAAAGCAGTGCAGGGATAGGATGGGTGATGAAGGGTACATGGCTAGCGGTTGGTGGAGGAGGCAAGCACAGAGCATACGTACAGTTTGTATGGTACATCATCACTGGAGGAGGATGACAGGTGCCTGGAGTACAATTACCGCTACGTATAGCGGGAATATATGTGGTGAACATCACAACACTCTGCTTGGCTTCCAGTTTGGCCGTGTCGTTCCTTGTCATTATGGTGTCCTCTGAGGAGTAATAATGCTTGTAACACATTGATGCGTCACCTTATGATCTAGTGATAATGGTCTATCCTCTTACTGAACAGCACCTCCTAAGTCGGGGTGTTAATGTTAACATTCCACTCCTAAGTCAGGATGTTAATGTTAACATTCCACTCCTGAGTCTGGATGTTAATGTTAACATTCCACTCCTGAGTCTGGATGTTAATGTTAAGGATAACATCCCAAGATGGCATTTGATTAGATTTATTTTGCGACCATATTTCTCATCCTTAACCTTTTGAGCACGACGGTACGACCCTTGAGCACGACGGTACGACCCTTGAGCACGATGGTACGACTCTTGAGCACATCGGTACGACCCTTGAGCACGACGGTACTACCTTTGAGCACGACGGTACGACCCTTGAGCACGACGTTACGACCCTTGAGCACGACGGTACGACCCTTGAGCACGGCGATAGGACCCTTGAGCACGACGGTACGACCCTTGAGCACGACGGTACGACCCTTGAGCACGACGGTACGACCCTTGAGCACGGCGATAGGACCCTTGAGCACGACGGTACGATCCTTGAGCACGACGGTACGACCCTTGAGCACGGCGATAGGACCCTTGAGCACGACGGTACGACCCTTGAGCACGACGGTACGACCCTTGAGCACGACAGTACGACCCCATGACCTGACCCTCGTATAATGAGAAGCGTTCAATAAACAGTGAGGCATGATAATGAGATAGAATCAAGATTGATTCATTTTGAATTTTAAATTCCTCCGTGTGTCTGTCTGTAGATATTTTTCTTGTCATTACACCGAATGAAATTTGCGTGATAAGGGAACACACGGAGACGAAGCATCTCCTGTGAAGAGCCCGGGTGAGGGCTAATCACTGTTAATGGGGGAGGGAGCACACACATGAGGGCAGGAGGGAGGCAGACATTATGAGGGAATTAGTGAGGCAGTTCGTGTGTGTGTGTGTGTGTGTGTGTGTGTGTGTGTGTGTGTGTGGAGGTGTAAGCGATAGCCTCGGAGTGACGGGTTGAGCGTGGAACCAGAGCTGTGCCTTGTGGTCGACCCCGCCGCTGCTGCCGCCGCTGCCGCTGAGAACCGTGGGTTGGGAGGGACGGCGGGGGACTGGTTCCCGCCTCCCTCCCACCAAGACGCATACCCACCCACCATGCTATCTGATCCTCGCACACACACACACACACACACACACACATGAATTTGAGAGGGTGTGTGATAGTGTTCATAAGATGGGGGGCCCCACGAGTGTAAAACTCCCTCCCATTACAGTTTGATAATTACATATGTTCAGGCGTTCCTCCGTCTGTCTGTCAGTCTGTCTGTAGATATTTTTCTTCAATATATTGAATGAAATTTACGTGATAATGGAACACACGTGATTATTTTTTGCTTTATCCCTGAGATTGTGTAGGTCCTTCAGAATTAGACAAACTTTGGTATACATATATATACTAATGATGGTATATATATATATATATATATATATATATATATATATATATATATATATATATATATATATATTTTCTTTCTTTTAAACTATTCGCCATTTCCCGCGTTAGCGAGGTAGCGTTAGGAACAGAGGACTGGGCCTTTTTTGGATTATCCTCACCTGGCCCCCTCTGTTCCTTCTTTTGGAAAATTAAAAAAAAAAAAAAACCGAGAGGGGAGGATTTCCAGCCCCCCGCTCCCTCCCCTTTTAGTCGCCTATTACGACACGCAGGGAATACGTGGGAATGCGTGCATAGTGCCATTGTACAAAGGCAAAGGGGATAAGAGTGAGTGCTCAAATTACAGAGGTATAAGTTTGTTGAGTATTCCTGGTAAATTATATGGGAGGGTATTGATTGAGAGGGTGAAGGCATGTACAGAGCATCAGATTAGGGAAGAGCAGTGCGGTTTCAGAAGTGGTAGAGGATGTGTGGATCAGGTGTTTGCTTTGAAGAATGTATGTGAGAAATACTTAGAAAAGCAAATTGATTTGTATGTAGCATTTATGGATCTGGAGAAGGCATATGATAGAGTTGATAGAGATGCTCTGTGGAAGGTATTAAGAATATATGGTGTGGGAGGCAAGTTGTTAGAAGCAGTGAAAAGTTTTTATCGAGGATGTAAGGCATGTGTACGTGTAGGAAGAGAGGAAAGTGATTGGTTCTCAGTGAATGTAGGTTTGCGGCAGGGGTGTGTGATGTCTCCATGGTTGTTTAATTTGTTTATGGATGGGGTTGTTAGGGAGGTAAATGCAAGAGTCCTGGAAAGAGGGGCAAGTATGAAGTCTGTTGAGGATGAGAGAGCTTGGAAAGTGAGTCAGTTGTTGTTCGCTGATGATACAGCGCTGGTGGCTGATTCATGTGAGAAACTGCAGAAGCTGGTGACTGAGTTTGGTAAAGTGTGTGGAAGAAGGAAGTTAAGAGTAAATGTGAATAAGAGCAAGGTTATTAGGTACAGTAGGGTTGAGGGTCAAGTCAATTGGGAGGTGAGTTTGAATGGAGAAAAACTGGAGGAAGTGAAGTGTTTTAGATATCTGGGAGTGGATCTGTCAGCGGATGGAACCATGGAAGCGGAAGTGGATCATAGGGTGGGGGAGGGGGCGAAAATTTTGGGAGCCTTGAAAAATGTGTGGAAGTCGAGAACATTATCTCGGAAAGCAAAAATGGGTATGTTT
This sequence comes from Panulirus ornatus, assembly GCF_036320965.1. Classification (NCBI taxonomy): domain Eukaryota; kingdom Metazoa; phylum Arthropoda; class Malacostraca; order Decapoda; family Palinuridae; genus Panulirus; species Panulirus ornatus. The sequence goes on from NC_092228.1 coordinate 15,266,758, forward strand.
GAAGGAATAGTGGTTCCAACAATGTTGTATGGTTGCGAGGCGTGGGCTATGGATAGAGTTGTGCGCAGGAGGATGGACGTGCTGGAAATGAGATGTTTGAGGAAAATGTGTGGTGTGAGGTGGTTTGATCGAGTAAGTAACGTAAGGGTAAGAGAGATGTGTGGAAATAAAAAGAGCGTGGTTGAGAGAGCAGAAGAGGGTGTTTTGAAATGGTTTGGGCACATGGAGAGAATGAGTGAGGAAAGATTGACCAAGAGGATATATGTGTCGGAGGTGGAGGGAACGAGGAGAAGAGGGAGACCAAATTGGAGGTGGAAAGATGGAGTGAAAAAGATTTTGTGTAATCGGGGCCTGAACATGCAGGAGGGTGAAAGGAGGGCAAGGAATAGAGTGAATTGGAGCGATGTGGTATACAGGGGTTGACGTGCTGTCAGTGGATTGAATCAAGGCATGTGAAGCGTCTGGGGTAAACCATGGAAAGCTGTGTAGGTATGTATATTTGCGTGTGTGGACGTGTGTATGTACATGTGTATGGGGGGGGGGGGGTTGGGCCATTTCTTTCGTCTGTTTCCTTGCGCTACCTCGCAAACGCGGGAGACAGCGACAAAGTATAAAAAAAAAAAAAAAAAAATATATATATATGTGTGTGTGTGTGTGTGTGTGTGTGTGTGTGTGTGTGTGTTGTGCCACTTTCGTCTTGGGGAAGAGAATGAACTTGGCTTATGAAATAATGTCATTTACGATGCCTGATATATTTCCTTCCTGCACTACACTTTAGTTTTACTCACACTTAACAAACAAAATTTACAGATAAGTGGAAATTTGTTTTACGTGAAGTAAATGTGAATTTCGCACTGGTGAGTTCTTCCATTTCCTGAGAGAGGGGATGTGGTTAGCGTTGCTGGCCCCCCATCTGTTATCTAGGGTTCGATCCCCGGCCCGGGCAGACGACCCACAGGTCACCCAGCACTTATTTTTTTTTTTTAGGTTGATGCTTCATTTTTGCCGCCAGAACGACTGGGATATTATACACTCCTACCCGTCCTGTGGGCGGTGGTGCAAAACACACACACACACACACACACACACACACACACACACACACACACACACGAAGAGTTTCATCGGTTCACATCCTTTCTGTAGCTGCCATATAATATACTGAAATCAGAGCCTCCCGTCCGTAGACAAGGGTCGTATGCCTTGGTTCAGCTCATTGGCAGGACGTCGGCCTCTGTATATCACAACGCTCCAAATCTATATCCCTTGCATGCCTCTCACCCTCCTGCATGTTCAGGCCCCATTGATTCTATACATCTTTCACTTCAAGCCTCCGTTTCACTTTCAGTCTCCCCTTCCTCCTTGCACCCTCCACTTCAGACACATGTATCCTCTCAGTCAGTCTCTCTTCACTTTTCCTCTCCATGTGTCTGAATCACTTCAGGTTACCCGGTTAAGCTTTCTCCATCGTAACGAGCTTACTACCCCACTTCAGCTTTACAGTGGCGTTCCCTACAGGATCAGCGCTCCTCACTCCACCTGTTAACCTTAGGCACTTTATATCCACCACATCTCCCCTTCCCTCCACCCATTTTCTTCTGTTTAAGGCACCATCAGACACACCCATCTTTGCCCTGTCAGACAGTGATATGTATTTCCAGACACGTCTTAGTTCTCCCAGGTCTTATCCCCCCCTCACCTACCCTGTGATCCACATAATTTAGCTCTCGTACTTCCATCCGCTATCGTGTCCACACCCAAGTATCCGAAACATCACTTTCCATATATTTTCTCCAGTAAAACACACACTCAAACTAACCCAACTCCCTCCCCTGCTAAACCTCATAACTTTACTTTTATTCACATGAGTTAAATTCCCTCTTTCTCACGCTCTCCCAAACTCAAACACCAACTTCTGCACATTCAAACTCGGGTCTCCCATCAGGGCCGTGTCGTCCGCAAACAGCAGACAACTCACTTTCCCTGTTTGCCCCCTCCCCTTACCACTCACATACTGTAGACCTGTCCTCCTCTCCATAACCCTTGCATTTACCTACCTCACCATCCCATCCATAAATACATTAGATAGCCATGGTGACCTCACACACCTTTGACGCAGACCCAACTTCACCATGAATTGCTCAACTTCCTTCCTTCCTTCCTTCTCACATACATACTTTGCTGCAGGGTGAAAGGCGTGCACGGGATAGAGAGAACTGGGGCCATGTGGTATACAGAGGGCGACTTGCTTTCGGTTGCCTGAACCAGACCATACGAAGCAGCTGAGGAAAGCCACGGGAAGGTCTGTCGGGCCTGGGTGTTACTAGGGGTTATGGTTCCGCTGCATTACACATGGCAGCTTGAGAACAGATGTGAGCGAATAAGGCCTTTCCATCGTCCGTTCCTGGCGCTATCTCGCAATCGCGGGAACCGGCGAACAAGTGCATATATATATATATATATATATATATATATATATATATATATATATATATATATATATATATATATATGAATGTATGTATGCATGTATTTCCATGTGTTTCTGGTGTATGTCGTTGTATGACAAGGATTAACCCAGCTTTATGCAGTCGACCCACCACCCTGTCGTGACCCAGATAGACACAACCTACCCTCAGTGTGGTGAAAGTGGGACTGCCCGTATGCTTATCTGTCCCCGGGAACGAGTCGTCCCAACTACCAGCGGAGTGTTGGTTGGGTTAGGTCACCTTATCTACCAGCCTCGGGTCTGCCGAGGTTGCACAAGGGGGAGGAGGAGGAGGACTTAGGAACCTTTGTCACGGATGTTGTATTCTGATGCAGCCGGCGAGGGAACCAAGTTTGACGGACGGGGAGCACACCCCGTATCGATCCCCCGTAAATGTGGGGAGCATGCATAGTGCCGGGGAAATGCTCTTTTTGCATGTGTGTGTGTGTGTGTGTGTGTGTGTGTGTGTGTGTGTTAAAACGGCGCGGCGTTGGGTAATTGTGTTGGTATTCGCCGAGCGGGCATAGCTCGCAAACGCTGGCCAGAAATACGGCTTTCATTATCAGGGGCAGCGTGATAGCAGGCGTTTAATAACATTGTCTTCATTCACAGGGGCGGAGGGAATTCGCTGTACGTAATACGGATTGCTTACAGCGTTTCGCACTTAGTGGGAGGGAGGCAAGTTTTTAGTCTTCAGCTGCAGTATGCGGATGGCTCCGTGCCGGCGGTGCTGCAGAAGATAAAGAGGTTGGAGGTTTAGGGATTCGGGGATGCTGAGGGATTCCCTTTTTCTCTTCCGATATCGGCACGTCTTTGGGAGCTGTGCCTGTCATCGGCATGTGGTCAGGGGTGAGACGTGGGCTGGGTGGGGAAGCAACGAGGCGTGGCACTGCTGTGAAAGACTCGGTTCACAGATCCATGTCTTTCGGGAGAGGAGAGGAGGTGTCTTATGTAACCTCGAAGGTCGTCTGTTGTGTTGGGCCTGGCTGAATGGTGTGTGCGGTGCGGAGAAAACTGGTTTAACGGATTCGAGAACGTTGTTTGCTTAGGCTGGTCGAGGAGCCATGCAGGCGGGAAGGGGCACACCGGAGTCCACAGTACTACTGTCCTTGTGTGTCCCAGGTGGGTCCCTGGGCCTCCGTTGCGGTGTTGGTAGGGAATCTCCCGCCAAAGAATTGCTTGCCCCTCCGGATGGGTCTTGAGGAAGAGGAGCTCCGTGTGTGTGTGTGTCTGTGTTTGTATCTCAGCACCAGAAAGGTTATGGTATCCTGTTTCTGTTTACACTCTCTCTCTCTCTCTCTCTCTCTCTCTCTCTCTCTCTCTCTCTCTCTCTCTCTCTCTCTCTCTCTCTCTCTCTCTCTCTCAGCTTTCATTCTTGCCCGCGCTCCCTCAGATTAAACTAATTATTCTCGCCGACCCATTTCTTTTTTTTTTTTTCCTAGTTTTTCGCGCCGTTTTAATTTCTCTTGTGTACCACTTCCGTTCCTGTTCCTCCTTTGTCCTCACCTCATTCCTCCGGAACTGTTAGCTTTATTCTCTCTCTCTCTCTCTCTCTCTCTCTCTCTCTCTCTCTCTCTCTCTCTCTCTCTCTCTCTCTCTCTCTCTCTCTCTCTCTCTCTAAAATCTTTAAATAGCGTTAAGGCCAGACCACCTCGTTGGGGCCTTGGATCTGTGTGGTCTGTGTATGTAACTTTGTAACTCTCTCTCTCTCTCTCTCTCTCTCTCTCTCTCTCTCTCTCCTCTCTCTCTCTCCCCGGTGTTGGTGTGATGCAGCTGGGTGGTGGGAGGGTGGCTGGGTGCGCACCACTGGAGCAGTTTACAAGGGTCAAATCCCAGCTGATTGAAGGCCAACAGCTCGCCGGGGGGAGGGGGGGGGGGGAGAAAAAGAGGAACTGTCTTGCTCAACGGTCCTTCTATCCGGACGGGATGAAGGACCGGCCTGTTAGTTAGTCGCCTAATGGATCCCACCCCCTCGCCCCTCCCTCCCCCGGCCCACACCACCACCACCACTACCCTCCCCTCTATCATCTCCACTCATTGACGAGTCTGCCCACGCCCCAGGACCCAGCCCAAGCCCCAGCCCCCCTTGTACTTCCACGACCCAGCTGCCCACGTCTGCCATGGCCCTCGACGCAGCCCACACCAGCAGACCCACACCTAACCCATGATCTGGGTCTTCATTCCACCCATGAACCAGCACGTAGGTCTCGCACAGTCCAACCCACGTCCGTGCCCATGTTTTCACACAAATGCTCCTTCTCATGTCTCTGCCCATGACCCCACGCCGATTCCCCTCCCTCCCCACACTTCAGCCGGAGCCCTGTTCCACTCCCCTTACATAAAGCCTTAAGCCCAGGCCCATGCACCTACACAATCAGCCTTCGCCTCGCACCCACGAATCACAACCCATGCCCTACACCCAGGATATAACCCACGCCTCCGGTCTCAAGACCACGTCTTACCCCATGACCTCACCCACGATCGGACCCACGCTCTGCCCACCCGGCCCATGCTCGCCACACCCCACATAGACCCATGCTGAGCCTTCCTATCTCCTACAACCCTTTTCGGACTTACGACCCATTCCACCTCCCCGCAACGATCACCCAACCCATAGATTCTACGAAAGCTCGGCCCACGCTCCCAGGTCACCCGTCCGACCAGTGCTGTTGCCCCCCCCCCCTCCCCTCCCCCCCACTATCGCTGTTCAGCCCAGACCAGCATCAACCCCCCCCCCCCCCCCACCCCCACGCACACACACACACACACACACACACACACTCCCGGCCACGCCTTCGTGCACACCATAGACCACGCCTCCCTCCACTAGACATTCCAAGCCTTCACCCTTAACTCAGCCCACACACACTAGCTTCTTGTACCACCACAAGACGATGAAGAACAAAATCAACAACAGCAGCTGCTGTTACTACTACTACTTCTACTACTTCGACCGCCACCATCACCACTACTACCACCATACTACTCGCACCATTACTTCCATTACTACTACTACTACTAATTACTACAACAGCAACGACTACTACTACTACAAGTAAAACAACAACAACAACAACAACAACTACTACTACTACTACTACTACTACTACTACCACTACTACTACTACTACTACTACTACTACTACTACTACTACTACTACTACCACCACTACTACTACTACTACTACTACTACCACTACTACTACTACTACTACTACTACTACTACTACCACTACTACTACTACTACTACTACTACCACCACCACTACAGCACTTCCTGGGATCTACGCCCTAAGACCGCTACACGACCACCACACACATACAAGCCTCACCCTCCCGCCACCACAGCCATAGACACGTCCTGCACGTAATACTGTTCCCCTCCTCCTCCTCCTCCTCCTCCTCCTCCTCCTCCTCCTCCTCCTCCTCCTCCTCCTCCTCCCCCTCTTGGTCGACCCGCCTCCTCCCCTCCGCCCTGAACAGCACAGTTCCCTGTGAGGTCCCACCGTTGCAAGCTGTGGTAGTCGTCCCTTGCCCTGTTGACTTGTAGGTTCTCATTCTCCCTCCTTTCCTCACCACCCTCACCCTCCCTCCCTCCTTCCTCCTTGGTCCCCCTTTCCTCCCCCTGACTTGACTGTAGGTGTGTGGGTGCCGTTGCCCCCTAAGTCATATACGGCCTGTTGACGTGAGGTGATGGCGGAATCTACGTGACGTTGGAATCTCTTTGTGCGTGTCCGTGCTATCGTAACGTTCGCCCGTCCTGACGGAGGTGACATTGTTGTGCGTGGAACAGACGTATCTGCCTGGGTTGCTTAAAGAATTCTCTCTCTCTCTCTCTCTCTCTCTCTCTCTCTCTCTCTCTCTCTCTCTCTCTCTCTCTCTCTCTCTCTCTCTCTCTCTCTCTCTCTCTCTCTCTCAAACGGTGTCTATAAATACATTTGCTAATGATGTGTGTGTGTGTGTGTGTGTGTGTGTGTGTGTGTGTGTGTGTGTGTGTGTGTGGTGTTATTGTTATTACTAATTGTGATAACAATTGTTATCTGCCAGCAGACCAGCTCAGGGAGTCTTCGTCTCCCTGGACCATCTCGCGCGCGTCTGTAAGACGTACAACGTGAGGTAGCTCCCCGAGCGAACACACTGGACGTAGAACGTTTGGGATGACTTAGGTAGCTGCCGTGGCGACCGTCGTAGACAGAAAAACGTTTGCTGGAAATGGAACGTTTGCGGTTTCTGAGGTAGCTCCCTTGACGTATATAGTGGACACAGAACGTTTGTTGTTTCCTGTTCGGGATAACTATAATGCATTTTGTATTTTCTACAGTCGTGACTCTGTATCCCTAAGGATATGCACTACCGTTGCTAATATGTGATATGAATAAGTCTGTGTGAAATGAATTCTGGATCTTTTTGACCCCTGTTCGTTCTTGCCACACATATTCAGCTGCCTTACTTGGAAGTTTCGATCCATTCTGAGATTTCTGTGGCCTCTCACCGTGTTTATCTCTGCCTTGGTCAGAGACACGTCCATGGTCATGTCAGAAGATGCCCGTGTGGCCAGCAATATATACAGAGTGGCTTGAAATGTCACGTTTGCTTTTTAGAAAGTCCTCAGTATGGACACTAGATTCGAAAGAGATCGGAATGTAACTGTACGGGCTTAGAACTCCGTGAATTATTGAGCTGGGCGCGGAGGATGCTGTACTGGTCTGGTGGTATGATAAACACGAGTGTTGAGTGACGAGTTGATCGTGGGTGCACTTCTGCCCCGTCCTGTGGGCAGTGGGTGGCGCGAAAAAGAGGATACAGGGTGCGCGCTAGGCTACAAGGGACTGGGTGGGGGGCGCCACAAGCGATTGAATTGCACGTTACGTCATAAAGTGGACTCCTTACAGGGACCGGGCAACTGTGAATGAATGATGTATCTGGTTACGTAGTCACTGAATTATTTACAAGGCCTTTGCATGATTAATTTTGCAAGATTCATTGGATTACAGAACATGATAATGATAAATATTTTAAAAGTAGTGAGAGCTAGTGTTGTTGTGGATGTAATTTTGTGATGTTCGGGAGATGGTTTCTCAGAATGCACTGGTTTTATAACAGTCGAGTGTACGTTAGTGTTGCGTTGTGAGAGTTATTATGTAAAAGCGAAGATATCATAGCGTCGCTTCGATATCCAGCCGGAGGTCCGACTTGTGAATATCTGGCTGGGTTAGGCATGTCTTTGAATATATGTATATATATCTGGCTGTGTAAGCACGTCTTTGAATATTGTGCTGTATTCATAGGCCCATGAATATGACTGTGGTGAGTATGGTATGTCTTTGGTTTGCTCTTCATCTGGTGCATTTGAAGATGTCGGAATACCTCGACGTCAAAGAGGCCAAGAATTTTTCAGTGTGTTTAGTGGGGGGCAGTTATCGTGAGCGTTGTTCTACAGTGTTGCCATACCTTTATCTTACTCTGCGTCTGGGTGGTAGACAGATACGATTTTTCTATTTATAAAACATGGTACAACATCTTTCTGTATTTCCGAGAATCTTGGGCTACATATAGAGTTGTGTGAATGCCTTGTGGTTTTGCGGCAGTCTGGCAGGCAAGCGGAGGGGAGTGTGTGTGTGTGTGTGTGTGTGTGTGTGTGTGTGTGTGTGTGTGTGTGTGTGTGTGCGTGTGTGTTGGGGGGGGAGTGTCTCTTACCAATGGCCTCTGTTAGGTCTCGTTCACGTACCCGTGTAAGGAGGTAGTGGCTAACCGCTGTTTTTAAGGTATGGGTAAAAGCTAAAGCTTTAATATGTGATCCTGATGTTCCTCTTTTTCTCTCTTCTTCTCCAGGTATGTGAGGCTGGGCGTGATCTCCTGACGCAGTGGTAGGCCGTTGGTGTCCCTCAAACCCATCCACCCAACCCACCGACCCACCCACCGCCAAGTCAGTGTCTGTACCAACAAGACTTCTCTGTTGTCGAACTGTGATTAATGTCTGGGGTTCGTGGAGGGAGGCAGTTTGATGAGGATGGTGAGAGAGTGAGGCTCCCCCGCAGTGGTTAACACGGGAGACCAGGAACGCACACTTACCGGATCTGATCCATATCAGATACTCGCACACTTGGAATATTGGTGGGGAAGACTTCGGAATTCAGAATATCTCATCGAGGAGACCAGAGTCTTGTGACGCTTGGTGTGGTAGTTTAGAGGCAGTTTATGTATAATAACGGTTGGTGTGGTAGTTTAGTGGCAGTTTATGTATAGTAACGGTTGATGTGGTAGTTTAGAGGCAGTTTATGTATATTAACGGTTGGTGTGGTAGTTTAGAGGCAGTTTATGTATAGTAACGGTTGATGTGGTAGCTTAGAGGCAGTTTATGTATAGTAACGGTTGATGTGGTAGTTTAGAGGCAGTTTATGTATAATAACGGTTGGTGTGGTAGTTTAGAGGCAGTTTATGTATAGTAACGGCTGATGTGGTAGTTTAGAGGCAGTTTATGTATATTAACGGTTGATGTGGTAGTTTAGAGGCAGTTTATGTATAGTAACGGTTGATGTGGTAGTTTAGAGGCAGTTTATGTATAGTAACGGTTGGTGTGGTAGTTTAGAGGCAGTTTATGTATAGAAATGCTTGGTGTGGTAGTTTAGAGGCAGTTAATATATAGTAACGCTGTTAAGGGGCAATTAATGTATATTAACGAACGATATGGTAGTTTAAAGGCAGTTTATGTATAGTAACGGTTGACGTGGTAGTTTAGAGGTAATTGATGTATAGTAACGCTATGTATGGTGGTTTTAACCTCGAGTAATAAAAGAACAGAATCAGTAATTACAAACGTTCCACGTCCAGTATGGTCACCTCAGTAATAAGAAACGTTCCACGTCCAGTATGGTCACCTCAGTAATAACAAACGTTCCACGTCCAGTATGGTGTCATCAGTAATAAGAAACGTTCCACGTCCAGTATGGTGTCATCAGTAATAACAAACGTTCCACGTCCAGTATGGTCACCTCAGTAATAAGAAACGTTCCACGTCCAGTATGGTCACCTCAGTAATAAGAAACGTTCCACGTCCAGTATGGTCACCTCAGTAATAACAAACGTTCCACGTCCAGTATGGTCACCTCAGTAATAACAAACGTTCCACGTCCAATATGGTGTCATCAGTAATAAGAAACGTTCCACGTCCAGTATGGTCGCCTCAGTAATAACAAACGTTCCACGTCCAGTATGGTCACCTCAGTAATAACAAACGTTCCACGTCCAGTATGGTGTTCAGCCGGGGGTAGGATACCTCTGTAATTTTACTATTATTTCCTAATAATGATTGATAATGAAATGGCATGTTCACTGAGGTGTGTCTGGCAGTATGTGCCCGGAAGTCGTGGTCACGAAGCGTTACTGTGATGTGATGTGTTCGTTGGAAGGTCATGTTAAAGTATTGTGGATTTTCTGGTTGGCTTTCTCCTGTGGCCGGTGTATGTGGGGCCCACAGGTGTCAGGGGCCTTTGTCAAGTGTGTGAACGTAGCATCTGTAACAATACGTTCATACTGACGACCGTAATGTGACACCCCACCCCCCTCCTCCCTACTCTGACACGTTCACACTAACATCTACTCATATATATGCACCATCAGCTGTCTCTGTTCTTGTTTCTCATTTCTCTTAATATATATATATATATATATATATATATATATATATATTTATTTATTTATTTATTTATTTATTTAAATGCCCATTTGTTTTTGGTATGTGAGATTCATGTTTATACGATCACTTAGAAATATACATTTATGTCGCGTAAACTCCTTTAAAAGTACGTATTTACGTCCTGTAAACTCCCCTAAAGGTATACATTTATTTCACGTAAACTCTCGTATATGTCAAGTAAATTGTTAGCAAGGTCAGCATTGTGTTGCTTGTCTCGTACACGTTTGTATGTTGTGGTAAACGTGACGAGGAACTGTTGTTATCATCATGGCCCTGGGCCTCATGGAGCCACTTGTTGTTAGCATTATCTTCCCGTCGTTCTTATTCTTCCCATCTTTTAATCGTGTCCCCCTCGTCTTCCCATCTTCTAAACCCGTCTTCTCAGCGTCTCCATTTTCTGGCCATGCCGTCTTAATACCCCCCCCCCCCCACCCAACCCCCCACTCCCCCTTCTTCTGAACACGTTTTCTACTTCTTCCCATTCTTTAAACCCGTCTTCTTAATCTTACCATTTTCTAAAATCGTCTTCTCTGTCTTTCTGTCTTCTAGACCCGTCTCACCTTATTCTTCCCATCTTCCAATTCCTTCTCCTTCATCTTCCCATCCTCTACATCCGTCTCCTTTATCCTCTCATCTTCTGAACTTGGCTTCTGAAGCTGACTTTGGCTTAGCTTCTCATGTGTCTTCACGCCTCTTCCCTGTGTATTTTGTTTTCCATATACCCTCACTCGCTCACATCACACCTAGCTCAGGACCTGGCTGTATTCACATCTCTTCCAGTGCTGTACACACACACACACACACACACACACACACACACACACACACACACACACACACACACACACACACCCTCAATCCTGCCTGTGTTCTCGACTCCTAATCCTGTTCTCTCGCGTTCACGATGGGTCTTTGGACCCCTCTGGCACATTGTAAATGCGTCAGGAACCATCTGTATCGAGAGGTCGGTAGACTACTGGAGAGTGTGATTGCTTGACTAAGCTAGGCTACAGTTACTGTCGACGCTTTAGCCTAGCTAGGGCTACAGTTACTGTTGACGCTTTAGCCTAGCTAGGGCTACAGGTACTAGTGACGCTTTAGCTGAGCTAGGGCTACAGGTACTAGTGACGCTTTAGCCTAGCTAGGGCTGCAGTTACTAGTGACGCTTTAGCCTAGCTAGGGCTACAGGTACTAGTGACGCCTAGCTAGGGCTACAGGTACTAGTGACGCTTTAGCCTAGCTAGGGCTACAGGTACTAGTGACGCTTTAGCCTAGCTAGGGCTACAGGTACTAGTGACGCTTTAGCCTAGCTAGGGCTACAGGTACTAGTGACGCCTAGCTAGGGCTACAGGTACTAGTGACGCTTTAGCCTAGCTAGGGCTACAGGTACTAGTGACGCTTTAGCCTAGCTAGGGCTACAGGTACTAGTGACGCTTTAGCCTAGCTAGGGCTACAGGTACTAGTGACGCTTTAGCCTAGCTAGGGGTACAGTTACTGTTGACGCTTTAGCCTAGCTAGGGCTACGGGTACTAGTGACGCTTTAGTCTATCTAAGAGATGGTAATCATGTGGATTGTAAAATTTATGGCTAGATATTTATAGAGACTTATTAAGGTGCTGTGTTTTGGGCCGGAGGCAAAATAGTGAATCCTTTACGAGATAAGTGTAAACAAATCCTGCAAGAAATGACATAACACGTCGTTGTTCTGAAATTATATCCACTTCTAGTATGTAGTAGATAAATTGACTTTTCGAAAGACTGTAAACTTACGCACTAAACTTAATTATTTGGCCATTACGGTAACACTTGCGACCAATGTAAAACCTTTTACGCTACCACACTCAGGGTGAGTGCGGCCTGCGAAGTGAATTAGCCACTTCTACCAGCAGAAACAAACGAAAATGAGTTAGATCTACATGTCTTTTTCCGATACCCATGTAATGTTCCTGCTGTACGCCCTGTACTTGCCACTCCCTGGTATGTGCTCTTCACCCACGCTACGTCAGAAAGCCTTCCTGTATGTGTGCAGTAAGATAAACAAATCTCTGCTTCTAGTAACATCTTCCATCATCAGCTCTGACCCGTGTAGCATAACCCCCAGTGCCCCGGGCGAGCGAGGAGGCGTGTTGTGGTAGCGAGGGACGGAGGGGGAATGGGGATTGGTAGGTGGTGGCGAGGGGAAGTGGGGAAGTGTCTGGGGAGGGTAGGTGGTGGTGGGAAGGTGGAGGAGTGTCTGGGGAGGGTAGGTGGTGGATGGGAAGGCGGAGGAGGAGTGTCTGGGGAGGCTAGGTGATGGTGGGAAGGCGGAGGAGGAGTGTCTGGGGGAGGGTAAGGAGGGCGGTGGTGGTGAGGAGGAGATGGTGGCTGGACGGGTAGAGGATTCTACGTGGGTGAGTGGCCGTCGTGACGATACTTGACTCTCTGGGTGTCAGGCCCACACGGTTATAGACCCCTTGAGCACGACGGTACGACCCTTGAACACGATAGTATGACCCTGAGCACGACGGTACGACCCTTGAACACGATAGAGTGACCCTGAGCACGACGGTACGACCCTTGAACACGATAGTATGACCCTGAGCACGACGGTACGACCCTTGAACACGATAGTATGACCCTGAGCACGATGGTACGACCCTTGAACACGATAGTATGACCCTGAGCACGACGGTACGACCCTTGAACACGATAGTATGACCCTGAGCATGACGGTACGACCCTTGAACACGATAGTATGACCCTGAGCACGACGGTACGACCCTTGAACACGATAGTATGACCCTGAGCACGACGGTACGACCCTTGAACGCGATAGTATGACCCTGAGCACGATGGTACGACCCTTGAGCACGACAGTGCGACCCTTGAACACGAGAGTATGACCCTGAGCACGACGGTACGACTCGAAGTACGACGGTACGATTCTCGAGTATTGTGATTGAGGTGGACGGTACCACACAGGGGCACGGCAGTATGACCCTTGAGCTCGAAGGCACGAGCCTTTCAGTTCGAGTGCACGACCCATCCATGAGGGTACCTTATGAATTACGAGAGAAATACACCCAGAGCGTTCCTGAGCAGCCCAGGGAATGTAGGGTGCGGACCGCGGCGTAGAACAGCTCGATTGATCCAGGGAAGTAGAGAAGAGCCTGCAGACTGTAGCAGAGGTAGGTAGGACACACCGCTCCTCTTCGCACGATGAACTGACGTCGTCTCGCCCAAGAGGTTAGGGAGACCCGTCATATTGATATTTATTTTGTACAGTGCAGAGGAAAAAAAAAACATGGTTATATATGGCATATAGAAATTGAAAAGTTAATTAACCATTACTTAGTTTTTCATGGCTTTGGGCAGCACAGCGAGGTGCAATAACTTCTTTTTCTCCAAGCCCTGACGATGGCTATGTTGGTTGGTTGGTTAGTGTGATGGGTTGGTTGGTTGGTTTGTGTGATGGGTTGGTTGGTTTGTGTGATGGGTTGGTTGGTTGGTTGGTTTGTGTGATAGGTTGGTTGGTTTGTGTGATGGGTTGGCTGGTTGGTTGGTTTGTGTGATGGGTTGGTTGGTTTGTGTGACGGGTTGGTTGATTTATTGGTTTGTGTGATGGGTTGGTTGGTTGGTTGGTTTGTGTGATGGGTTGGTTGGTTGGTTGGTTTGTGTGATGGGTTGGTTGGTTGGTTTGTGTGATGGGTTGGTTGGTTGGTTGGTTTGTGTGATGGGTTGGCTGGTTGGTTGGTTTGTGTTATGGGTTGGTTGGTTTGTGTGACGGGTTGGTTGGATGGTTAGTTTGATGGGTTGGTTGGTTGGTTGGTTTGTGTGATGGGTTGGTTGGTTGGTTTAGCTTGCTAACAGGCCCTTCCGCCTGTCA
>NC_092228.1:15285806-15298306 GCF_036320965.1 Panulirus ornatus
GAGTGGTTCCCGATCGTGGCATAACATGTGTGGTGCGGTCCTCATCGGTTCGTGTAGTCGCTTTCTGTCGCGCCCGGTGTCTGGCGTGGCCGCAGGACGCGAGGGCTGTGCAGCGAGAGGTGAGTGATGCAGGAAGACTCTTGTGTCACACGTACCTTACCACCTACCAACATACCTCCCTCCCTCCCTCCCGCCTACTTACCCGCCTGCCTACGTATCCTCCCCACCTACTTACCTACCTCCCTCCTACTCACCTGTCTATCTACCTTATTTACTTACTAACCTACCTTCTTACTTACTTACTTACTTACTTACTTACTTACTTACTTACTTTTACTTAATCATATACCTCCCTACCCATCTGGAGATGATACGATGGTTCGATCCTGAGCACCACGGTATTATTCTTGACCAGGATGTGATATGCTGGCCTGGCCTTTGACCTGACCCTACCTCATAAGCCAAGTCATCATTCCCAAGGGTCGCGGTCAAGGGTCGTACCGTCGTGCTCAAGTTCTGAAGACTGGATAGGATAAGATAAATCTTTTTTACGTATATTTTTCGTTGTGTCTGTCTCTCTGTCCCTTGGCGCTACTCCCAAGTCGATTGTATGTGTATGTGTGTGTGTGTGTGTGTGTGTGTGTGTGTGTACAAGGTACATATCTTACTATAAGGTGTGTATCTTATACTATACGTACACTATGTACATGACTTAAGGTCAGGTATACACATCACGAGGGTTGTAAAACGTCTTGTCGTACACACTCGCAGCTCGCCTGGCCCTGCCAGCTGTGTAGTCTACACGTGTCCAGGTAATTCCCGTTCATCAGGTGCCAATTCAAGACCCGGCCATTCCCATGGAAACGTCCTATGCTGTGTGTGTGTGTGTGTGTGTGTGTGTGTGTGTGTGTGTGTGTGTGTGTGTGTGACTCTCCTTGTTCCATTTGGCAGGGAACTCACATGGATGGTGTGGGCAGGGGCGGCGGGAGTAAATATTTTCACCATCTTTAGTTATAATACACCGTAGTTGTGGCTTGTTAGCCCCTTTGTAGTTACATGTTGTTCTTTGGTCTCGGTATAACCTGTATCGTCTAGGTAAAGGTTGTGTCCTCAGTAAGTTGTTGTCGTGTCCAGATACGACCCGGAAGTGCGAACAAAGCAACCAAGATATGCATGAGGGAAAAAAAAAGCATCGTAAACTCCTTAGTTGAAACCTAGCGATGTGTGCCTTCAGTGAACAGCAGCAGTGGCTTGCGCTAACAGCTAGAGTAGGAAATTTGTGGTCGGTATGAAGAAGGGTAAAACGATGTAGACAGACGCGTATAAATAATTGGCTGAATGTATTGGGTAGTCCCATGAAGTTAGCTTCGGATGACAGACGAATATTGCTCAAGATTATTTCTTGTGCTCGTATTTTACGTGACGTCAAGAATGAATTGATAAGAGGTTGGTTCGATGTGTAGGGTAGAAGACCTCCGAAACCATCGTAAGGTAAACTTAAGGTTAAGGTAAGAGTCCCAGACCAGAGGCTGTAGGTGTAGAAGACCTCCGGAACCATCGTAAGGTAAGGTCATGTCCCAGACCAGAGGCTGTAGGTGTAGATGACCTACGAAACCATCGTAAGGTAAGGTCATGTCCCAGACCAGAGGCTGTAGGTGTAGATGATCTCCGGAACCATCGTAAGGTAAGGTCATGTCCCAGACCAGAGGCTGTAGGTGTAGATGACCTCCGAAACCATCGTAAGGTAAGGTCATGTCCCAGACCAGAGGCTGTAGGTGTAGAAGACCTCCGAACCATCTTAAGGTAAACGTATGGTAAGGTTAAGGTCCCAAACCAGAGGCTGTGGGGGGTAAAGGACCTCCGAAACCATCGTAAGTAAAGGTGATTTATTTATCAATACCTTCTTCTTTTAGGAGAGACAAAGACACGTGAAGGAGGTGCATGTGTGAAGTGCTCCCCCCCCCCCTCCACCTCCCCCAAGGAAGGTTATCTCTTAGTGTATGTCTCACAAGGTGTTGGACCTGGTGTCTCTGACACCCGATGCCAGTCTATCAGTACGTGCTTCATCCCCCCTTCCTCCTCCTCCTCCTCCTACCCAACAACAGTATTGCCCTTGATAGAAGTGGTTCCCCAACAGACGATCTTGAGCGGGTTGGGGCCACTGCGCCTGGGCTGACCCTCCTCCTCCTCCTCCTCCTCCTCCTCCTCCTCCTCCTCCTCCTCCTCCACGATATTTTCACGGCACACGCTACACAAACAAACACGGGGAGACTAAATGAAACGTTGGCATGAATGCTCGAGTAATCTGTCCAGGATGTCGACAGGGGTATGCATATTTCATATTCGATCAGTGTTGACGCTCGTGCACGTCACGGTGTTGGGCCACCGTGGTCTTCGCTGTGCTAGAACCACCATAGCGGCGGGTGGGGGGAAATTAAGTTGGAGATGCCTTGGGAGTGGACGTGGTAGCGGTGGGAACCATTGTGACCCTGAAAAATGGTGTCGTGAAATTACGAAATGATTTTCCGAGTCGTGGAATTACGAAAATGATTTTCTCATCTCGACCAGATATTGTCATGGTTGATCCCCTGTCATGAAATTCCCCTTGAGCACAGCGGTACGACCCGTAGGTGTGTCTGACGACCTAACCTTTGACTCGGTAGGTTATCGTACTCAAGGGTCGTAGGGGACGGTCGTCTTCGAGGATCGCAGAGTGTCGTGTTTAAGGGTCGTGTTCCGGGGACCAGAGCATTATCACGAGCGCCACTCGCGGTGTTCTGTACGACCCTCTCGTAGAGGCAGTAAGTCACCACGACCTTGTGTTCGTTCATTCGTGTGTCGTAACTCACCTTGGAGGAGCGGCTGACGGACGGGTCACAAGGTCGTAACCTGAGACAGCCACACCGGGTCGTCCTGTCTCGCTCTGCTCCTGCGGCTGACTCCGGCGCACCGTCTCTGCTGACGACCATGAACCTTACTGGAGAGTGTGCTGACGACCATGAACCTTGCTGGAGAGTGTGCTGACGACCATGAACCCTACTGGAGTGTTTGCTGACGACCATGAACCTTACTGGAGAGTGTGCTGACGACCATCAGCCTTACTGGAGAGTGTGCTGACGACCATGAACCTTACTGGAGAGTGTGCTGACGACCATGAACCTTTCTGGAGTGTGTGTTGACGACCATGAACCCTACTGGAGAGTGTGCTGACGACCATGAACCCTACTGGAGAGTGTGCTGACGACCATGAACCCTACTGGAGAGTGTGCTGACGACCATGAACCCTACTGGAGAGTGTGCTGACGACCATGAACCTCGCTGGAGAGTGTGGTGACGACCATGAACCTTACTGGAGTCTGTGTTGACGACCATGAACCCTACTGGAGAGTGTGCTGACGACCATGAACCTCGCCACACAGTGTGCTGATCGTAGGCCGCCAGCCGGTGGTGTTCTTGCTGTGTGCTGACCGCAAGACACTCGAGCAGCCCCAGAAGTGGTCGTGCTGTGTGCTGACCGCAAGACACTCGAACAGCCCCAGAAGTGGTCGTGCTGTGTGCTGACCGTAAGACACTCGAGCAGCCCCAGAGGTGGTCGTGCTGTGTGCTGACCGTAAGACACTCGAGCAGCCCCAGAGGTGGTCGTGCTGTGTGCTGACGGTAAGACACTCTGGCAGCCCCGCTGCTGGTCGTGCTGTGTGCTGACCGCGTCGTCGTAATATGGAACGAAGAATGTGTGGGCGGTCGTGCTGTGGTGGTGAGGGGGGTCAGACGACATTAACCCCCACTTCCCCAACCCCCTCTGCCTTCCCCCACTTCCCCAACCCCCTCTGCCCTCCCCCACTTCCCCAACCCCCCTCTGCCCTCCCCCACTTCCCCAACCCGCCTCTGCCTTCTCCCACTTCCCCAGCTCCCCTCTGCCCTCCCCCACTTCCCCAACCCCCCTCTGCCTTCCCCCACTTCCCCAACTCCCCTCTGCCCTCCCCCACTTCCCCAACCCCCCTCTGCCTTCCCCCACTTCCCCAACCCCCTCTGCCCTCCCCCACTTCCCCAACCCCCCTCTGCCCTCCCCCACTTCCCCAACCCCCCTCTGCCTTCCCCCACTTCCCCAACCCCCCTCTGCCTTCCCCCACTTCCCCAACCCCCTCTGCCCTCCCCCACTTCCCCAACCCCCTCTTCCCTCCCCCACTTCCCCAACCCGCCTCTGCCCTCCCCCACTTCAGCTGGTTATCGCGTGCCCTCAGGACGCGCCAGCACACCCCGGTGCTTGCTGATGTGGTGTGAGACGACGTCACAGCACTTGTGTTGACATTGCGCTTAGTAACACCAGGATGCATCTATAATACAGTCCCCCCTTCCTCCTCCTTCTCCCCACCCCCTCCCCCATCAGATGAAAACGGGTCAGGACGGTATGGAACATGGGAGTCTCTTTGTGTGTGTGTGTGTGTGTGTGTGTGTTTCCTTTGATATTGTTTCTTGTTTTCCCTCGCGTGTCCTCTTTGAGACGTTCCTGACTGCTGGTATTCTGCTTTTGAATGAGTTTATGCTAATTTATTCATTATTATTATTATTATTATTATTATTATTATTATTATTATTATTATTATTATTATCATTATTATTATTATTATTGTTGTTGTTGTTATGCACAAATGTGCTTTATTTTTTCTTTGAATATCCGATAAAATCATTTATTGATTTAAGTCATCACTGATAGTAATTTATGTAGGCATGAGGCTAGTTCTTGTGTGTGTGTGTGTATATATATATATATATATATATATATATATATATATATATATATATATATATATATATATATATATATAGGCTACAAGGAGAAGGAAAATACTAAGTCATAATCGGTTTCGTATAAGTACATTGTCAGTTCTGACGATTTGATTGTACGAAATCGCTTGAAACTTCGTACTTTCCGTTTTCCTTGTGGTTTTCAACTGGTGATTTCCCACTTGCGTGGTCATGAGGTTAGTCGTACACAGGTTTCCTCTGAGTGGTTGCTGGTGTGGTAGGAAGGTGGAGGAGGCGGGGCAGGCAGGGTTTCAAGGGCAGAAGAGTGACATATTAAAGTGGTGTGGCCGGGTGTGGCTAGGGCCAGGTGTGTGTGTGTGTGTGTGTGTGTGTGTGTGTGTGTGTGTGTGTGTGTTTCCTCACTTGTGCGAGGAAAGGCACTTGTGCCGGGGCTGGATATCTGCCTCATACACGTGTGGGTCTCTCTCTCTCTCTCTCTCTCTCTCTCTCTCTCTCTCTCTCTCTCTCTCTCTCTCTCTCTCTCTCTCTCTCTCTCTCTCTCTCCATCCTTTCTTCTTCTTCTTCTTCTTCTTCTTCTTCTTCTTCTTCTTCTTCTTTAGTAACATAAGTGTTCATTTGAAACCAAAACAAAAACGAAAATTATGTGTATAGCTTGTAGGCAGACAGGTTGTCCAAGCCTTTTGAACGAGTGTGGGATCTTAGATTTAGATTTAGATTGAGAATCTGTATTGCCTAGATATACTTAGACAAAGCACCTTCAGTGTGCGGGAGTGATTGAATGTCCACATAAGGGCCACGGGATGGGTCTTACGTTGCAGAGGAGGAGAGACCAGGTGTGTGTGTGATGTGTGTGTGGTGGGTGTGTGTGTGTGTGTGTGTGTGTGTGTGTGTCTGTGTTTAAAATGAAGAATTGGTTATTGAATTCAGGCTGCCATTCGGCTGAAAATGCACTGTTGAGGGAATTTCTTAAATGGGTTGGTCATGATAGTGACTAGTTTAGTCGATCACAAAAGAGCTTAGGATCAAGGTAGGGCTGGATGCTTCAACTACGCTTTAGATAAACACATGAGTAAACTCTTATCTTCATAGTACAGGAAGTTTGACGAAGTAGATTGTATGGTTTATATATTATACATTGAGTGGTGATGAGTTGGTTGTTACGTGGTGTTAATTGGTTGAGTCTCCTGGTATGTGGAGACCTCGTTTGAGTGGTTGGGCGGAGTGTGTTTCCTTGGTTGGTTGGAGAGTTCGTTGGCTGGGGTGGAGTGTGTTTCCTTGGTTGGCTGGAGAGTTCGTTGGCTGGGTGGAGTGTTCGTTGGTTAGGTGGAGTGCTCGAGCGGGTGAAGACGGCGTCTCTCACGCGGGGCATTGTCTCCGTAAGTGCCACACTTCCGCCGGAGCAGCTGGCATCTGCTGTCTGGTCGGTAATTGATACCAATGATACGAGCTGCGGACTCGCGACAGCCTGGCCGAGCGGAGGAGCAACACGGACAGCTAGGTCCTAGACCAAGCTGTGTGTGGAGGGTAGAAGACCTCCAGAACCATCGTAAAGTAAGGTAAGGTAAGGTCCCAGACCCTACTGTGGGGCTAAGACTTCCGAAACCATTGTAAGGTATACGTAAGGTAAGGTAATTTGTTGTGTAAGATAAAGGTCCTAGAACGAGCTGTGGGGGGTAGAAGACCTCCGAAACCATCGTAAGGTAAGGGAAAGGTAAGGTAAGGTCACAGACCCCCATCCTTGGAGATCTATAAGAAGACGTGAAACTATCGTAAGGTAAGGGAAAGGTAAGGTAAGGTCACAGACCCCCAGCCTTGGAGATCTATAAGAAGACGTGAAACCATCGTAAGGTATATAAGGAATCCATGTATTACCTGCTTAAACAGAAGGTTCAGCATTACTGGTCTGGTGTAGGCCTCTGTAAATATTTGTCTGTCTCACCTCGGTGACCTGGCAAATACTTGTGATAGTAACCAGAAGGCGCTTTTTGAAATCCCACGATAATCCCGTCGTAAGCTGCCGAAAGGCTTTTGAGGTGAGTTGTGGGACTTGACTTGATGTGTGTACAACAGGAAAAAAAAATTTTCTCTACGAAATTACAGTAATTTTACAATGCCTTTATCAGCTCTATACTACTGTCGTGTTGTGCACGTGGATGGTGATGTGTTAACTCACCGTCAAGTTATTCGTTATAGATTCGTCTCGGTGGATTCTTACGTTCATTAAATGCTTTGCCTTATTCGAAAGGAGGGTTGGAGTTACACTGGATTAACTTAGGGGAAGTTGTTGATTTCAACTGAAAAAAAAAAAATCATTGAAAGTTTGAAAGATTTAACCTGATTCTGGTGAAAGAAAATGGGGTTATGTATATATATATGTATGTGTATGTGGGAGGTTGGGCCATTCTTCGTCTGTTTTCCTTGCGCTACCTAGCTGACACGGGAAGCAGCGATTAAGTTTCATCTCCTTACGGTCCAAGGTCGGTAGGTGGAGCCATTTGTGATTATAGTTAAGAGTCGTGTGTGTTGTTTTTCCCCCCTCCATATTTCGTCAGGTTTCACGCTCTGGTGACCAGAAATGTTAAAACTTTGGGAAAGTGTTGATGATATTGATGGCCGTGATATTGTAAGTTTAATAGTCTGGAAAAGATCCGTTGATTTAGCACCATTTATTTTCCAGGAATCACATGTGTGTGTGTGTGTGTGTGTGTGTGTGTGTGTGTGTGTGTGTGTGTAATTCATACGGATGTGCCTAAAAGGTTTAGGATATCGTGAAGATTTATTTTTTTCAGGCCCTTTTTTTTGTTGTTTCTTTTAAGTTTGAAGGTTTTTGAGGGTTATTTCAAGGGGGAGTAAGTGGTTCATCTTGTTGTGTACATTGGCCCCAAGTTTTGGTCGTTAATTACCGACTCCGCCAAAAGTTTGGTCGGTTGATTTGCATCGAACTTAGTTGAGAGGACTGTCTGGTGTGTGTAGCCCAGCGTCAAGTTGCCCCACACTCTGACCCGAACTTTACTCAGCGATCTCCGCTGGATGATGAGTGATCTTGATTAGAACTGGATGGGTTTTACGCATCTTTTCCGTCGCCAGTTCGAGGTGGCGCAGTCATGGTGTATATTAACTGCCGTTACTGACGTGTCACCTCCAACAGTAATAGTGACACCAGGGTTCTCCATCCATCACCACCACTTGCAGCAGTTGCTGCTACCTGTTTGTGTACCCCCACCGCCAGGATCCGTTGTAGCACCATCGCCCCACCACCACCTCCCCCTCACCTTCCTCACCACCGCCGCCGCCGAGACTCCGTGCCATCGGCCCTGTCTTCACCACAGTCGCCAACTCCACACACCACCACCACCACCGCCGCCTCTATAACCATTCTCACTTCATCCACCAGTTCCACCAGTCACCACAACTCTCGCTCTGGAGCAGGATATTGGCGGGCGCTGGTGTCGCACAGCAATGGAATCATCCCCGAAGTGCTGGTTCGGCGCGTCGTAACCTGGGGCATTGTCGAGGGACACTCCACTTTTCCTGAAGGCAAGAAAACTGCGCCGCAGGAAATTCGTAAGTCGGGCAGACTGTAAAGAAAAAGAAGACGTCTAAATAAGCTCAAGAGGAGCCGTCTCCTGTGCAAGAAAATCTCTCGTCTTGCCTTATACGTTTTGGTCTGGGAAGGTGTGGGACCGTACCTTACCTGACGCTTACCTTATAGTCGGTTCCGAGGGCCTTTTCTACCCTACCCGGAGCTGGGTCTGGGACCTTAACGTACCACCTTACTTTCCAAGTGGCCCGAGTTTTTATGTGTGTGTGTGTGTGTGTGTGTGTGTGGCAGACCTCTGCGTGTCTAACTCAAACGGCTTCGCTCGCCCTGGCAGGTGATGTTTAGCACTGCAGCAGCAGCAAGCAGTAGTAGTAGTAGTCCAGCCGAGAGAAGCATCATTGTCTCCGTGTGTGGAAGGTTCGTAAAGCCTAGCCTCTCACACAGTTGTCTGCAGGAGACAACTGTTGCTCTTCTGTGTTCCGTAAAGTTTAGGTCATCAGATTTTTCCCCCCAAGGTCTTGTCTGTTGCGTTTCCCCAGATATGATGATCTTTTCGTGTACGTTCGGTATTTTCTTTACTGGTTTGCTGCCTTCACGTCTCTCCCCCCTTCCCATAATGGAGTCGGTGAAGAGCTTTCATCCTTGAGGATGTACATTATGTTATTACCTGTTGCCCATCAGAAGACCGGGTTGGTATCCGTCTCTTGTGTCTAATACTGATGAGGTAGGGAAGAAGGAAGAGGTTAGGTGCGTATGGTGTGAGGAGGAGAAGAAAAAAAAAAGATGTTTGGGCGTTGAGAGAGAGAGAGAGAGAGAGAGAGAGAGAGAGAGAGAGAGAGAGAGAGAGAGAGAGAGAGAGAGAGAGAGAGAGAATGTTCTCTAAGGGGGAACATACCACACGAATAATCTAACAGGTGGAACAGATACGATGGTTAGTTATTAGATAGAAGATTAAGTCAGAGATGTAACTCGTGAAAAGTCGTGGATCACTTAAGATGCTTTTTTTTCTAGATATTGAATAGATTCCTTAGATTTGTACCATTTTCCTCCATAGAAGAACTACATACTTGGAATAGAATGAGGTTTATTGAGTTTAGTATTGTTTTAGATCAAGTTATTGTGAGGACATTGGTAGTGAAGTCAGATGGTCAGTTGGTGTATGGTGAGGGAGACGAGACGGAGGGGAGGTGACGTGTAGGGAGCCAGGGTGAGGGAGACGGAGAGGGAGTGTCTGGACCAGTGAATTATGTAAATTTTTGTCACTTTCGAAAGGATCGTAAAATTTTTACGTCGCGGACCCGAATTTAGGGTTGTAGGGCTGAACGTGCGGGGGACTTTATATTTACTGATTACAGCCGAGTCTGCTCCGCTTGGCCGAGGGAGGGATCCTGTGGAGCGATAGCCTCATTAAAACATACATTGGACCGCAGTGTTTGACCTTACATTCCGATGGGTAAGGAGGTCGTCTACCCTCACAGTTCCGTGTGGGACCAATCTCTTAGGCTGGTGGAGACCTCGGCCCGTAGACCAACCACAGCCTGTCTGGTCTGGTACTGAGATAAAATATGTTTTCTATTGATGCCCATAATACAGGTGAATACCTAGTTTCATATGTAGGAACGTTGATGATTTCTTGATGAGTAAATTGTCTTGTATGAGGATTCGTCATTCACATAGCACGTTTCAGCGAGGAAGTCACGGTTGTAGGTTTGTACAACCTTTAGCATCGACTGTGAGAAGTTGGCTGGTGACCATGAGGGTAACGTTCTTATTTGAGTCAATGGAAGATTTGCCTTTTTTAAGGGAAATTTGAGACCAAGAAAACTGCATTGTATTTTTGGGATATACAACATTGCAGAATAGATCAAGATTTGACTTTTTTAAGGGAAATTTGAGACCAAGAAAACTGCATTGCATGTTTAGGATATACAGCATTACAGAATAGATCATTTCTATTTCGATGCAGCAGTAGAGATCATTCGTGCGTTGTCTTCTTGTCGCAGATATAACGTCCTTTTGTCCTGTGTCTGAACGACGCGGGAGACTCAAAAACAAACAAAGAAAAGAAAAAAAAAACCCCGTGAGTCAGTCGTTTCTCGTCTCAGCAGATTAAGACTTTTATCTCTTAATTGGCAAGACAGAGGCTTGTCGTGGCGACGGGCCTCGTAGTCGCTGCGCCCCCAGGGTCGTGGTCGGAGGACCGTGCAGCCCCCGGGTGGTGAAAAGACGAAGACGTCATACCTCCTTGTGGGGGAAGAGGGGGAAGTGCGCCGCGCTTTTCTACCGGGTGGAGCAGGTGGATTACGGCCACCAGTGTTGTGGTTGAGGACGGCGAATGCGACGGCCTCTGAAACCTTGTCCATCCGGCCGCTCCCCGGCACAACAGACATTAAGCATCAGATCAGTCCCAGACGAGAGCATCTCCCTTAATGCACCGCCAAAACCAGCAGCAGTCAGCTGATTTGCATAAAGAAGACTGAACGCTTGCCAGCTGTTTCATGATCTCGCGTTCTGCGTCGGGCGTGTGCATGTGTTTAATGTGAAAGAGATGATGTAATCTCAAAGCAGGTGTGGAGCGTGGTTAGTTATTAAGGCCAAAGCAGTTTGATAGATAAAGGTGTTACCGAGAGAGTCGGTGTCGTGGCCTTACGAAAGTTAGTCTTCTCCATCTGAAGACGACCTGGTGAAGACGCCCCCGCTCTATCGCGTTCCTCATGTGCCACGGTTAGCTTACTGCCCATCTGGGCTGCTCAAGCGTGTGGTAGATGGGAGTCAAGAACAACATACCTGGAGGTGTTACTTGACCCTCCCTCATACGGTGGATTAGGTGGTCCTTGACCCTCCCTGTAAGGTGACTCACCTTTTTGCCAAGAAGGCCTTAAAGATGCGGATGATATTAGAGTTCACGATGATGGTAGTGGTGATTCACTATGCTGGAAATGATTAAGAGACATGGGGGTGTCCTCTCTGTCTTTTCATCTGCTTTGGTAGGTTATGGGAAGTAGTGAAATTATCCATAATATGGTCGTGAGTTGATGTCTCCTCCCAGCTGGGATGGTGAAGGGAATATCCCGAGGCTGTGGCACAAGTTAGGAATGTATATCCCCACCGGGACGACGGCCTTCCTCCCACCCTGTTCCATTTACCCGGTGGCCGCGCGCCATAAGCCACACCAGTGGACTCACCAGTGGTAGAGAGAGAGAGAGAGAGAGAGAGAGAGAGAGAGAGAGAGAGAGAGAGAGGTTTAACGCACCTTGGAGGCCGGCCAGGACTCGCCACCTCCCGCTACACCTGAACACGAACACCACACACAACTCTTCCCTCCGCTCTGTTGTTTTGGTACGGGAATGACGACGCGAAACAAGTATGATCGTCTGCTTCTGGTGAGACATTGTGTCCTGCACAAATACCCGGTTTATTTTGATTGAAAAAAAGGACAAGAGAAAAAGGTTTTCACCGGAGAATTTCAAGAATTTTTCCTGTTTTTCTACTCGGTGAAGGCCAGATACCAGTGGTCAAGGGAATGTTACGTTGATGGTTTTTTATTCCTAAAGTTTAATTTGTTTCGGGTTTCTTGAGAGAAGGTGTGTGTGTGTGTGTGTGTGTGTGTGTGTGTGTGTGTGTGTGTGTGTGTGTGTTAAAGGGAGAGAGTTTTACACTCGTGTCACCCCCGTCTCTTGCCCTTGTATATATGTACCATGTCTGTACTCCATTGTATGTACACACACACACACACACACACACACACACACACACACACACACACACACACACACACATTCCTCAGACTAAGCCAGGCACCCATTTATCGACCAACCCTGAGGGGAGGTTGAACACCTGGTTAGGGTATGGGCCGACTGCCACGCCCAGGATTCGAACCCACGCGGGTCCGACACCGGGCTAACCCTTGGTGACATGATGTGTGTGTTTCTCTACCTACAGCTTACATACATAGCTACATACTTTCTGTTATTCTGTCTATAGTAAGGTAGTGCTTAGATGTGTCTGCTTTCACTTGTATTTATGCCAGTGAGAAATACGCAGACAGCAACTGCCTTCGTAACAGAGGCTTGAAACTAATCAAGGAAGGACAATGGTCACTGTTTTTCCCCTACACTTAGCTAAGGCATTTTCATATAGAGCCAACAACAGGAACATGGGAGAATTCAGAGAAACAAAACGTATAATGTAA